>NC_133654.1:166825849-167068232 GCF_009905375.1 Apium graveolens | reverse complement strand
AGACAAGGAAGTAAGAAATTAAGAAATTGGATGAAGGAAGTGACCTTCAAGAAGGTGAAGTGTAAGACCGGTGGCTTGATACCCAGGAAGGGAGACGCCAGATATGAAAGATATCCCAACATGAGGTGACTGTTGAGATAAACAACAAAAGTAAATAAGGAATTATTAAGAAGAAGTTCACGTTGAACACGACCAATATCTTCCAGAACATCCAGTTATCGTTACCAGATTAGGCAAGAAAAGCGGATAACCGTTGTTATCTTTTGGAGGCCATTTTGATTAACCTCATTTTGTATACAGATGTTATTGTGAAATTAGGCATTTACTATCGAGGTGGGAATGATTGAATAAGATACCCATATCAGGGATATATGACTTTATTTATCCATGGAAGGATGCTTGTACCTTTTTAAAGGTGGAATTAAGGATAGAACATCGGTAACTTAAACGAATCCTAGGGGAATGCATAAAGGTTGGCATTTCACCCTTGATAGGGATAGTATGAGTTTTGACAGTATGATTGGGAAAGGGTTAAGGTAACAACAACCTTTAAGAATCAGTGGAGAAATTTTGCAGAAGTATATAGACAATGGTTCTACTATTAGTAAACGGTATTGTGATATGCCCTGTATCTAGGGAATACAGGAGGAACGATTGAAGGATAACCTTAGAGGTTTTATAAGGAAAAAGGTAATATTCAAAATTCTCAAGAATAGAAATGTGGATAAAGGAAATATGACGTAATTATAATGATGCCAAATGGGGCACATGTTAAACCACGAGAAAGTATGGATCGAACCAGTAATGGTCGAAATTGTTCAGGGCAATTAGGACTTAAGATAAAAGATGTTCTAATTATGATTGAGAGTCAGTCATGACAGTGATTAACCTCTAAAGACTGAGGGGATAACTTATGGAAAAAATGGAAATTTTTTTTTTTACTCATCAGATATTAAAGAAAAGTATTTTCACATAAGCTGTGATTGAAATAAGGTAGAAAATTTATTTGGAGGTGGTTAAAATGACATTGACTGTAAGGAACTATTACTATCAGGAAAGGCCAAAGAGGTGGCCGACACTTTAACGGTAAAAGGAAAAATTATAGGCGCGTGTGCCAAAAGAATACAGTGATGATGGTTAAAAATGTGAAGGTTGAATTATGGTTTGGAAGATTGACATTCCTTCTGATGACTGTGCAATACCCAACCGTAATAGTAGTTGGTAAAGGTTTAATTTGTGTAATCGCCATGAACGGGCTATCTATCTTAGAAGGTCCTATCTTGAGATAAGCCAGGACCATGTTTCAAAAAGGACCAAACAAACCTTTGAGTTAAGTCTTCTATTGAAGGTATATGATTAAGAATGGTATTAACCTGCTATCGTTGCTTTGAGTGAAACTCTTCTGCAAATTTTATCTGCTTCATGTCATGAAAGTACGTCAGAGTTTGGAGTGTTCTTCATGAATTGTGATTGGTGGTTATGTTAACTCCTTAGGAGAATTAGATACGAGATGTATGGACTCCGTATGGTTAGTTATTAAGACTTCATGGAAAATGAATGACTACAGTAGGTCAGTGGTGGACCTTAGTAAGGCAGCAATGATTCTGCGAGTAATGAGCTGATTACAACCGTGAGAGTTGTATTGGAATGGGTGTTGAGATTGAGTACCACTAATCGGGTCGTGGTAGTGTATAAGTTATCATTGATAGACTAATTAAGTAGAGTATCTACCTAGTGAATAATTATTCTTTCTTATCAATAGAGAGTCGTATTATTATACGAGGAAGGATGCGGTGCAAGCATAGAATTCTAGTAACGATGATGTATAGAATGAGATCCCAGATTCGATTTTCGATGTCGAGGGAGTTTCAAAGGTGATTATGTATAAGCTCGAGGAAGAGCGTGGGTCCATAGAATGATGGACGGGATAGCGAAAATATTTAAGCATGCAAAATGCGAGGCTATAATGCTCGATGCTGATATAAATACGTATATGTTTTGTTCTCCTATGACCAACCTCTATAGTTCAGAGGTAGGTTCCAAGCCAGATATTTTGTGGCAGTATATTTTTTTTTTCATATATACAATTCTCTTCAATTTGTTCTTTTCTCTTCTTTTCATTTCATGTAAGCTGAGAAGAGCAACCCTTCCAGAAGGGGAGGTATTGCCGAATGACTATCTATCTTTGTGATAGAAGCCTAGTAGGATACCACATGTTGTTTAATTGCTTGTCAAGTACTAAAGGCTGGACACCTTCTGTACTAACTATGCGATATAACAAGTGTTCATGATCATAGTGATCTCTCAACAAATTCCTGTACTTCTATTTGATTGATCAAATTTTGGAAAATAGAAACAACTGAAAAAGGAGTAATAAAGTGGTGGTAGTATGCGGAATGGGAACACATTCGTGATACTAAGGTTGACGTGGTTATTAAAAGGTTATAGAACGCTAACGAGCAAAAGTATAACCAGTATAATATTAGGAACAGAAGGTAGTAGCGATTACGAACTGGAAAAGAATGGGTATTGAGAAGCAGAAGCTCTAATGATAAAAGCTATAATGAGAGTCTGTGCAATAGACTTGAAAGAATTTGGAATGATCACTTAATTCGGATTGAGTTATCTTACGACAATAGATCATATGTCATTATCGAGATGTCGCCTTATGAGATTCTTGAGGGAAGATAATGTCGATCTCCCTTATGTTAGGATGAAGTTGTAGAGCGTAAGATGCTCGGACCCGCAGTAGTCCAAAGGACCAAGGATATGATAGATCTAATCAGAGGACGGCTGGTAGTAGCCCAAGATGGACATGATAAGTATGTTGATTTGACACGAAAGGATAAAGAGTATGAAATAGGGGACCTAGTAATGATATAGGTATCCCTTGGAAAGGATTGATGAGGTTCGGAAAGAAAGGAAAGCTAAGTCTACAATTTGTTGGACCCTTGGATATATTAAGACGTTTGGGAAGTTAGCATATGAGCTAGCCCTAACCCCGAACATGTAGCAGGTCGTAACGTGTTCCACGTATCAATGTTAAGGAAGTGTAATTCGGATGCCAGTCAAATAGGGGCATATGAGCGCATAGATATGCAACCCGACGTAACCTATATGGAGCAACCAGGAAGGGTTATAGAGTGAAAAGGAACAAGTGCTTAGGAGAAGGATTATCAAACTAGGCAGAGTTTGGTGGTAGAACCACAATGTGGAAAATTGACTCGAGAGTTAGAAAGTGTAATGCTAAGAAAGTATCCCCATTTGTTTTCTATCTGATTCCGGGACGGAATCCTTTTAAGGAGGGGAGACTGTAATAACCCCAATTTTTGAGAAATTTTGAAACCCTTATGAATAGTGTTTTTGCTGAACGAGAAAACTTTTCATGCCACGCTATGTAGGGGTTCTGTTATTGATCTTATGGGATATTATTAGTACTCTATGTGGTATATAAGTGTATGTAAAGATCGTCAGAATCCAATTCCGAACACTTTGGTTTTTCCCGGAAATCCACAAGATACGGAGAGAATTGAGTATAAGGTAACAGGATAAAAAGGATTTAAATTAAAGGATTATAATAGAGGATCATAAAAAGGAATATAATGTATTGAGAAAGGTTAAGGGAACCTAAGTAATAAGATCCCGGGTATGATCCTTCAAACGATAAACGAGAACGAAAGTTAATCGAACCGTATAACAGATCAGCGGTCATTAGGCAAACGATTAGGAAGTTAATCAAAGGGATTAGTGGGAATGATGTCATCCAACCAATAGAAAGAGGACAAGGAAGGGAGAATGACATCATGAGGATGATATAAGCATGACATGGGAAGGAAGGAGGTGTGGTTGAATGAGAACCACACAAATTCAAGGGCAAGAAGGTAATTGACTAAAGCAAGCACAAAAACCAAGCAACCAAGCCAAGCAAAAATCATTTTCATCAAAAATCAAAAGCAACCAAGGCTTTGTTCATGAAGCTCTCGGGTGGTTTTCTTAAAATTTGAAGATCCAAGCTCCACCACTTACTATTTAGCAAGGTAATTATCTAAGCTTCCCCATGGATAGTTACATACTTCCTATAAGTTTAAGCTTCTAATTCCAAGCCAATATTTTTCTATAAATCAAGGAAGAAGATGGTGAATATTAACCTTCAAGAAATAACTTTAGTTTTCTTGAATTTTTATGAAAGATTAAGGTTATACAAGCAAGGATCAAGGTTCTTTTAGGCATTCAAAGCTCTTGGGTTGTGTTAGGAAGCTTCAAGGAGGTATAAACAACTTTCACCTTTAACTTATAGTTTGAACTTTGAGTTTTGATGAGTTTATGGATGGATTAATGTATATATAGAAATATCCATGTATGTATAGCAAGATCCATGTATGTTAGATGGTTTGGTTGGATTTGTGGTGATTTTGGATATGAATCATGGTTAATGGTTAATGAATCTTAAGTTATGGTTAGTAGATCATGTTTGTGGTTGAATAAGTTGGAAAACCTTGAGATTATGGACTGACTTTGCCTTGATATAAGTTGTGTTTGAGGTATTGATGATGGTTGGGTGGTTTGTAGTGAATTGGTAAAGAATTGGAGTGGTATAAATATTGGTAATCGCGTAAACATAGCCGTCGTAACGTCCGATTTTCTTTAGACTGTTTTGTGCATAACATTAGGACCCGAGGACCCCCTGCTAGATTATGACCACTGCCATGTTTGGATAGCTCATGTTACGAGCTTCGTTTTGATATGTAGTTCGTTCGATTCTGATGCACGGTTTAGGAGAAACGACCGTTTCAAGTAACGGCGTTTCGCGAACGAAACATTTCCCCTCGCCTTACTTTGAAACATAGGTTAAAGACCAAAAAGGACTAATTGAAGTATGAAACATTTATGGTAAGTGTGTTAGGCAGTTGGTAAGACACTCGCGAAGGAATCGCCTTAAAACTCGTAAAGGTTAAATTATTAAAAATGGTGGAGCCGAGGGTACCCGAGTGACTTAAGCGAATCAGTGAGCGCAAAACGAGCGTTAGAGTCTAAGTTAGTTAAAGTATAGATTTACAAGTGACTTTGGTTTAATTCCAACTTACTTGTTGCTTATAGGTTACCAGACTCGTCCCGAGCCATTCGTAACCCCCAGTCGCTCAGGCAAGTTTTCTACCCGTTATACTGTTGCTGTGATGTAAATATATGTATATGCATTATCTTGTGATATTGCATGATTGTTATTAGCAAATTTTGAGATATATTGGAGCATGCTAATATGGTATATATGCATGTCTGTTTCGTAATCTGGTTATCTATCTGTTGATTTCAATGCTTATAGTTGCATAATACCTATGCTAGAAATAAGCAAGTAGTTGCGTATACCCTTAGTATAGGGGATAAAAGGTGAACATATTTCTAAACCGGGAGTCGATGTTCCCGAGTATATTATATATATATATATTTATTTATATATATATATATATGGATATAGTTTTTAAAACTATTAATCGAATAAGGTTTATTCGAAACTTTAACTTTATTTTATTATTGAATATTATTTTGAATATTCATTCGAGGGCTTATGACTCTTTTATATTATTTATTGAATATTATTTGAATATTCATTCGAGGACTTATGACTCCTTTTACTTTATTAATGAATGTTATTTTGAATATTATTCGAAGGCGTATGACTCCTTTTATTTATTTATCTGAATATTATTTGAATATTCATTCGAGGGCTTATGACTCTTTTATATTATTTATTGAATATTATTTGAATATTCATTCGAAGGCTTATGACTCAGTTTATATTATTTAATGAATATTATTTGAATATTCATTTGAGGATCTATGACTCCGATTATTTGCTGAAATATATTCTTTATTTTATTAAAGAATAAGGTGTTAATAATCAAACTTATTTTCGATTATTCAAATAAAGATAATACTTTCATATAAGTATATCTTTGGTTATTTAATACTCGTTTCAAGTATAAGTTTTAAAACTTCTACTTCAATTATTTTTATAAAAGATTATTCTTTATGGGAATATTATTTAAATAATAATATTCAGTCATTTTCTAAATATTCTGGGGACTGATTTACTTCATTAAATCAGCTTTACTCCAAACACTCTTTAAAGTGTTTTCGAGTCTTCAAAATGATTTTTAAAAGTAAGAGCGGATCCCAAAACTCATTTTTATATTTAAGATCTTCCTTTTAAAGGGGATTTAAATACTCGTTCAAAACCTGGGGAATCCGGCTCTGTGGTGTATTTTATATTCGCAACAAGGTTGCAGTTTTGGTAAATGAATTGATTACTTACCCAACGTTCGGGAAGTAAGTCCATCTATTGAGTCGGCATAAGCAACATGGGCTCAGTGGGCGTCCATGATAGTGTAAGTGGCTCAGTGGGAGTCCATCAAATGCATAAGTGGCTGAGTGGCAGTCCAGCATAAGGTCCTAATTATGACCAGGGTGATGACCAGTGGGGAATTCGTCCATCTACTAGTAGAAAAGGTTACTTATGGGTATCTTTGCCTGATCAGCAAGATATCTGGTTTATGCCAAAGGTTTTCTTTTCCTTCCCAAAATTCATTGGATGTTTCAAACTCTGTTCATACTTTACATAACAGAGGTTCCAGGAAATGTTTAAGATATATATATATGTGGATATATATATATCGGGACTAAATAAAGTATCTCGTAACTTTATTTCATTCAATAATATTTCAAAGATTGAATCTATTCAAATCTTGTCTTGTAGTCTCATCTATGTGATGAACTTTTGAAACTGATTATAACTTGAACGGTGGTAGTTCAAGTAGTATTGGGAAAGATATAAGTATATTGGGGTATTTGGTAACCTCATCTTTTAAACTTATATCTAATTAATAATTGTCTTAGGAATGACAAAGATTTTCAGAAAAACGTTGAAACAAGGTTAGATATATGAGATCACCTTGCAACGATATTTTTTATACAGTTATACACTGGGACTTTGTGTATATTATGCATGGAAGAGGACTTCCAATATTTTGAAAAGTATATATGTATATATACTGAATATTTTGCGACTTCATCCCATTAAGATATCAAACTTGGTTCATTTCTTTTGACCAAGACTTTCATGAGTATTATGAGTAGGCTCATATATTGTAAATCATTATACATATTATTTTGGTGGGCTTGCTGCTCACCCTTGCTTTATTTCTTCATCACACAACAACAGTTAGGAAAGATGGCCAGACTCCAGCAGACCCAGCGCAAGCGTGTGGGAAGCGTCCCGCATCTTCCCGTTGATGTTGTAGCTGCTATAGCTGCAGAGGTAGATCTATTGTAGATCAGACCATCTACTTTTGAGAATCAATTATGTATAATTATAACTTGTGGCAGATAATGGCAATTAACTGTAAATTTATCAAGTAATCATTTTGGGTTGTAATAACTTTTAAATTGTGGATTCAAAGACTTGTACTTATTTAAATTTCATCTCTGAGACTATAACGGGTTGTGGTGTGTGTTAGTGTGGGGTCACAGCATAAGGTTATTATTATTAATTAAGTAAAGTGATATTGTGGAAAGAAAGACCGTGATGACCCGGATCCTCGACCCCGGATCTGGGGGTGTTACACGAAATTTACTGAGTTATCAAGGTTTGTGCCGGAGTTTGTGAGCACCGAGGAAAAGAAAGCTAGGAGGTTTCAGCAGGGACTGAAACCGTGGATTCAGAATAGGGTGGCAATCCTTGAGCTTACGGATTATGCCACTCTGGTGCAAAAGGCAACGATTGTAGAAGCCGGAAGTGAACAGATGCAGAAGGAAAGGGAGAAGAAGGGAATAAAGAGGAAAAGTATGAGCATGGGTGGAGGTTCCACATGAAGGAGCTTCCCAACTAGATTTAATCGAGGAGCAGTGTCCCTACCGGGAAAGAACACTGGGTTTAAGCGGCCAATGAGCGTGAGTGTGAGCCAGAGCGGCCAGAAGTCAAGAATGTCCTATTCCAACCAGTCTCGACCCCCATTGTCAGCCTATAACACTTGTGGAAGGATGCACACTGGGGAGTGTAAAGGAAAGCCAGTAACCTGCTTTAAGTGCGGTCGGGAAGGTCACTATTCTCACAAATGCCCTTCATCAGCCCCTGCCGTCATTCCAACCACCACTTGTCATCAGTGTGGACGCCCGGGTCATTGGAAGAGGGAATGCCCAATGAACAAACCAGCAGCTTCAGGAGCCAGCAGGGCTGCCTCCAATAAGCCACCTACTGCGAGGACTTTCAACATGACAATCCAGGATGCTATGAAAGACTCAGATGTGATAGCAGATACCCTTTCTCTAAATTCAGTCAGTGCAAACGTTTTATTTGATTCGGGAGCAACTAAATCTTTTATATCAAGGGACTTTGCGCGTAAATTAAGACTTAAAGCTGAACCCTTGATAGAACCCTTACAAGTAGAAATAGCCAATCATGAAATTATTCCTGTTAACCAGATTCACCCAGCCTGTGAGATAGGCATAGGGGAACAATCTTTTAGTGTTGATCTGATCCCTTTTAAATTAGGGGAGTTTGATGTAATTTTGGGAATGGACTGGCTATCTAGCAATGATGCTCAGATAGACTGTAAAGGGAAGAAAGTTAAGTTAAATATCCCAGGGAAGAAAGAAGTTATATTTAGAGGAAAGAGGCAGACGCATAAATTTTTGACTATGGCCCAGGCCAGAAGGATGCTACGAAAAGGAAATGAGGCCTACCTAGCCTATGTGGTGGACACGCAGAAGGAGGTGCCCAACTTACAAGATATTCTAGTAGTCAACGAATTTGAAGATGTATTCCCACAAGACCTTCCGGGATTACCACCCGATAGAGTGATTGAATTTGCCATTGAGTTGGCCCCAGGGACGGCGCCAGTTTCAAAAGCACCTTACCGGTTAGCCCCATTAGAAATGAAGGAATTAGCTATCCAATTGCAGGAACTCTTGGATAAGGGTATGATAAGACCCAGTGTGTCTCCGTGGGGAGCACCAGTTTTATTTATTAAGAAGAAAGATGGGAGCATGAGGCTGTGCATCGACTATCGAGAGTTGAACAAGCTAACCATAAAGAACAGGTACCCATTACCTAGAATAGACGACCTGTTCGACCAACTAAAGGATGCTGTTTATTTTTCCAAGATTGACCTGAGAACTGGATATCACCAACTAAAGATTAAACCCGAAGATATTTCCAAGACAGCGTTCCGTACCAGGTATGGGCATTATGAGTTCTTGGTAATGTCCTTTGGATTAACCAACGCCCCAGCGGCTTTCATGGATTTAATGAATAGAGTATTTAAGAAGTACTTGGACAAGTGTGTGATAGTTTTTATCGATGATATTTTGATCTACTCCAGGACTGAGGCAGAACATGCAGAGCATTTGAGGATAGCTCTAGGAATACTCAGAGAGGAGCAGTTGTATGCCAAATTCTCGAAGTGTGAATTCTGGCGGAATGAAGTACAGTTTTTAGGACATGTGATCAATAAAGAAGGAGTATTGGTCGACCCCTCCAAGATAGAGGCGGTCTCAAATTGGGAAAGGCCAACCACACCCACAGAGGTAAGGAGTTTCATAGGATTGGCCGGCTACTATCGTAGATTTGTACAGGACTTTGCGAAGATCGCAGCCCCTTTGACACGACTTGCTCGTAAGACAGAGAAGTTTGAATGGACGGAGAAATGCGAGAACAGTTTTCAAGAATTAAAGAAAAGGTTGGTAACGGCCCCGGTGTTGGCATTGCCGGACGGAAAATGAGATTTTGTGATATATAGTGACGCGTCACACAAAGGATTAGGGTGTGTGCTTATGCAGCACGGTAAAGTGATTGCGTATGCATCGAGACAACTGAAGGAATACGAGATTAGATATCCTACTCATGACCTTGAGCTCGCGGCAATAGTATTTGCCTTAAAAATTTGGAGGCACTACTTGTATGGAGAGAAGTGCGAGATTTTCACAGACCATAAGAGCCTCAAGTACATATTTACGCAGAAAGAGCTCAACATGCGCCAGAGGAGATGGTTAGAACTAATCAAGGACTATGATTGTGAGATTCTCTATCATCAGGGGAAAGCCAATGTGGTGGCTGACGCCCTTAGTAGAAAGGAAAGACTCAGAATGATAACGACTTCGGAAGAATTGATAAGGGATTTTGAGAGAATGGAAATAGAAGTAAAGGTAACCGGAACCGGAACTAAAAAGCTTTTTGAGATCTCAATGCAGCCAGAGTTATTGGAAAAGATCCGATTGTGCCAAGAGAAAAGAATGAAGGCAGAAAGTCAATGTCTGGAGAGGAGATCCATACTGAGAAAGATGATAAAGGGATAATGAGGTACTCCTACCGGATTTGGGTTCCGAACGTTCAAGAGCTTATAGATGAGATTTTGGATGAAAGCCATAGTTCAAGGTATTCCATTCACCCGGGAAGTACCAAGATGTATAGGGATTTGAAGGAATATTACTGGTGGCCCAACATGAAGAGGGACGTAGCAGAATGGGTAAACAAATGTTTGGCTTGCCAAAGAGTAAAGGCAGAGCACCAGAGACCCAGTGGACTTTTACGACCCCTGGAGATTCCCGAGTGGAAATGGGAACAGATAGCGATGGATTTTGTTATAGGCTTGCCAAGGACGAAAGCCAATCATGACACCATATGGGTAATTATAGACCGACTAACAAAGTCAGCCCATTTCATTCCTATCAATGAGAGATACACAGTCGATAGACTGGTGGACATTTACCTTAAGGAAATAGTGACGCGACATGGAGTCCCAGCGTCCATTGTCTCAGACCGAGACCCCAGGTTCAACTCCAGATTTTGGAGGAACTTTCAAGAATATGCGGGGACCAAGTTAAATATGAGTACCGCGTACCATCCCCAGACGGATGGGCAGAGTGAAAGGACCATCCAGATACTAGAGGATATGTTGAGAGTCTGTGCAATAGACCTTAAAGGAAGTTGGGATGACCACTTGCCGTTGATCGAGTTTTCTTATAACAATAGCTTTCATGCTAGCATCGGAATGCCGCCTTATGAGGCCCTGTACGGAAGAAGGTGTCGATCTCCCTTATACTGGGATGAAGTAGGAGAGCGGAAGATGCTCGGACCCGAAGTGGTCCAAAGAACCAAAGACATAGTGGATCTTATCAGAGGACGGCTTGTAGCAGCCCAAGACAGACAGAAGAAATATGCAGACCTAGCCCGAAAGGACAAGGAATATGAAGTCGGAACTTAGTACTGCTAAAGGTATCCCCTTGAAAGGGATTAATGAGGTTCGGAAAGAAAGGAAAACTAAGCCCAAGGTACATTGGACCTTTTGAGATATTAAGACGGATTGGAAAGTTAGCTTACGAGCTAGCCTTACCCCCTAACTTGCAACAAGTTCATAATGTGTTCCATGTGTCAATGATAAGGAAGTATCATCGGGATGCCAGACACATAGTGGAGTACGAGCAGGTGGATATGCAACCAGATCTGACTTACGTGGAGAAGCCAGTAAGGATTATAGATAAGAAGGAGCAGGTGCTTCGGAACAAAGTGATCAAGCTAGTCAGAGTACTATGGCAGAATCATAATGTAGAAGAATCAACTTAGGAACTAGAGAGCGCAATGCTAGAAAAGTACCCCCATTTGTTTTCTATTTGATACCGGGACGGAATCCTTTTAAGGAGGGGAGACTGTAATATCCCCTAAAATTTTCAACTTTTTGTAACCCTTATGAATGGTGTTTTAGCTGAATGAGAAAACTTTTCATGCCACACTATGTAGGGGTTCTATTATGGATATTCTGAGATTTTATTAGTACTCTACATGGTATATAAGTGTATGTAAAGATCGTCAGAATCCAATACCGAACACTTTGATTTTTCCCGGAAATCCATTAGATACGAAAAGAATTGAGTATAAGGTAACAGGATAAAAAGGATTTAAATTAAAGGATTATAAGAGAGGATCATAAAAGGAATATAATATATTGAGAAAGGTTAAGGGAACCTAAGTAATAAGATCCCGGGTATGATCCCTCAAACGATAAACGAAAACGAAAGTTAAGCGAACCGTATAACAGATCAGCGGTCATTAGGCAAACAATTAGGAAGTTAATCAAAGGGATTAGAGAGGATGATGTCACCCAACCAATGAGAAGAGGACAAGGAGGGGAAGATGACATCATAGGATGACATAAGCATGACATGGGAAGGAAGGAAATGTGGTGGATTGTTAACCACACAAAACCAAGGTTAAATTGGTAATTGACCTAAAATAAAACTAATCTAATTCAATCAACCAAGCCAAACATTTCATTTCATCAAAACAAAAAACACAAAACCTCTTATTTCTTCATTGCTCTCGGCTTTTGCCATTTTCAAGAGAAAGAAATTTTAAAACTCAAGATCAAGGCTTCCTAAATTGGTAAGATAATTCCCTAGTCATCCTTATGCATAGTTATGGCTATCTTATGAGTTTAAGCCTTCAATTCTTTCTCAATCTTCTTCAAGAAATCAATGAAGAAGACAATGAATAGTGATTTCAAAGTTTTTAACTTGATTTTTTCTTGTTTTCCTTTAAGATCCAAGCATCCCTAAGACTTCTCAAGGCTTCTTAAGGCTTCCTAGCTACTCCCACCACTTCAAGGAAGGTATATCATCTCCAAACCCTAGATTCCTTTGTATAATAAGATGATTTTGATTTTTATGGTGATATAGTAGCTTAATGCTTATGGTTTAGAGTTTGGGTTGGAGTGGTAGTGAAATGGAATGGTGAATCTTGTTGTTTTGGTTAAAAGAACTTAAGTATAGTTAAATTCAAGCTTAAGCATAAGTATAAATGTTAATATTGGATTTATTGGGGATGTTATGATGTGATAAGGATGGACTTTGGTTGTATGAATGGATTGGGGTTGTTTGGTGATGAATTGGAGTGATATAAAATTGGGTAATCGCGTAAACATAGCCGTCATAATGTCCGATTTACTTTAGACTGCTTTTTTTCATAACATTTGGACCCGAGAACTCCCTGCTAGATTATGACCATTGCCATGTTTAGATAGTTCATGTTACGAACTTCGTTTTGATATGTAGTTCATTTGATTATGATGTACGGTTTAGGAGAAACGACCGTTTTAAGTAACGGCGTTTCGCGAACGAAACTTTTCCCCTCGCCTTACTTTGAAACATAGGTTAAAGACCAAAAAGGGTTAATTAGTGTATGAAACAATTATGGTAAGAGTGTTAGGCAGTTGGTAAGACACTCGCGAAGGAATCGCCTTAAAACTCGTAATGGTTAAATTATTAAAAATGGTGGAGCCGAGGGTACTCGAGTGACTTAAGAGAATCAGTAAGCGCAAAACAAGCGTTAGAGTCTAAGTTAGTTAAAGTATAGATTTACAAGTGACTTTGGTTTAATTCCAACTTACTTGTTGTTTATAGGTTACCAGACTCGTCCCGAGCCTTTTATCACCCCCAGTCGCTCAGGCAAGTTTTCTACTCATTATAACTGTTGTTGTGATGTATATGTGTGTATGCATGATCTTGCGATAAATGCATATTTGTTATTAGCAAATTCTTGCGATATATTGTAGCATGTGATATGGTACATATGCATGCCTATTTCATATTCTTGCCATATATATCTGTTGGTTCAGTTGATAATACCTATGCTAGAGAATAGCGGTAATTTGCATATACCCTTAGTATAGGGACCCAAAGGTGAAAACATTTTCTAAAACCGGGAGTCGAGGATCCCGAGTAGATTATATATATATATATATATTATATATATATGGTAATAGTTTTCAAAACTATTAATCGAATAAGGTTTATTCGATAACTTTATTTTATTAATGAATATTATCTTGAATATTCATTCGAGGATTTATGACTCCTTTATATTATTTATTGAATATTACTTGGATATTCATTTGAGGATGTATGACTCCTTTATTTTATTTAATGAATATTATTTATAATATTCATTCGAGGTATTATGACTCCGCTTATTATTTATTAATATTCTTTATTTATTAAAGAATAATGTTCGATGATCAAACTTACTTTTGATATTCAAATAAAGATATTACTTTCGTATAAGTATATCTTTGATTATTTACTATTCATTTCAAGTATAAGTTTTCGAACTTCTACCTCAATTACTCTTTATGGGAATATTATTTAAATAATAATATTCAGATATTTCTTTATATTGAGACTGATTTACTTTATTAAATCAGCATTATTCCAAACACTCTTTAAAGTGTTTTCAAGTCTTTAAAATGATTTTCAAAAGTTAGAGCGGATCCCAAAACTCATTTTTATATTTAAGATCTTCCTTTTAAAAAAGGGGATTTAAATACTCGCTCAAAACCGGAGGGATCCGGCTCTGTGGTGTATTTTATATTCGCAACAAGGTTGTTGTCTTGATAAAAGAGTTTTTTGATTACTTACCCAACACTCGGGAAGTAAAATTCTTGGAACAAGTTAATCCATTAACAGGCATCGCCTGGGAAATATCGGTAAGTTTTCCTTTCCAACTAGATACGACTTCTTGGTGGAGCCGTATCAACAAGTTTCTACTTGGGGAAAGTGGGGACGAGCTTTACATTTCAGAGTCATGGATTTCATCTGAACTAGGAGTGGCGTAAGTGGTCGAGTAGCGCCGGCCCAGCCTTATTATATTGGCCCAAATGGCCTGGAAGTTCCGCTAAGGCGGTCCATTCCTTAGAAGTTCAGTGTTCGGTTGACAAGTAAATCCGACAGGTTCTCCTCTACATGTAGAAAATGGTGTGGTTGTACTACTACGACTGATCATCGTAAGTGGTCTTCCTGGCGCGGCAAACTCCCGTAATGAGTTCATCATCCATTTGGATAATTCTGCAACACTACCCGTAACATTTCGATCGAAAGGCTACTAATGGGTGGTTGCCGAAGCATTGACAGGGTCAAACAGTTTTATTGGTGTATCCATTGAATGAAGTATCTCGTAACTTCATTTCTTTTCAAAATATTTCAAAGATCAAATATTTTCAAGTTTTATTGTGGTCTCATCTATGGGATGACCTCTTGAATCTTATTATACTTGGAACAGTAGTAGTTCTAGTAGATTCTAAAATGGTATAAGTGTAGCGAAGTAATTGGTAACTTCATCTTCTTTTAAAACTTATACCCAGTAAGTAATTACCTTATACATGATAAAAGATTCTAGTAAGTATCCATTTAGATACTTGTATTATTGTTATCACTATATATTATCTTGCGAGCTGTAAGGCTCACTCTTGCTTTATTTCTTCATCACACAACAACAGTTAGGAAAGATGGCCAGACTCTAGCAGACCCAGCGCAAGCGCGTGGGAAGCGTCCCGCGTCTTCCCGTTGATGTTGTAGCTGCTATAGCTGCAGAGGTAGATCTATTGATAGATCAGGCATTCTACTTTTGAGAATCAATTATGTATAATTATAACTTGTGGCAGATAATGGCAATTAACTGTAAATTTATCAAGTAATCATTTTGGGTTGTAATAACTTTTAATTGTGGATTCAAGGACTTGTACTTATTTCAATTTCATCTCTGAGACTATAACGGGTTGTGGTGTGTGTTAGTGTGGGGTCACATCATAAGGTTATTTATTATTAATTAAGTGAAGTGATATTGTGGAAAGAAAGACCGTGACGACCCGGATCCCTGACCCCGGATCTGGGGGTGTTACAGCTTAATAGTAGGTTTTAGTATGATTCATGGCGAGATTCAAGATTCTTATCTAGCAGCATAATTTTCAGATAGCGGCGATGGTAGATTCCTTTATTTCGATATCAACTGATCACTCGGAACCTTCATTCGGAGGACCGTCAGCTGATCCATGCCCTGTTTTTCCACTGGTGTCAGCTATAGTACAAGTTATGACAGTTGCACCATTACAAGCTATTCCAATTCCTGGAGTGAGACCACCTATTCGAGGACCCCCACCTGCTGATTCTGACTCTACCAGAATTTCGGTGGCGAGTGCATCTTTTTAGTTTACTCCACACCCTGTTCCCTACCGTAAGTATGAGGCTCTTATGTTAGAGCGAGATGCCTTGTTGGCCTAGATTCAGGAGTTACAACATATCATAAGGACTATAGATGTTGACATGAAAGTAAAGGAGCTTCGGAATGAGATTCAGGTGACCCGTAAAATACTTGAGGCTAGATTTCATGGAGCTACTTGTGAGTATGCAGCCCCAGATGCTCTTAGGGGGTGAGTCAAAGAAGCATTGGAGGATTTTGAAAGACTTGGTGGACCTGAGTTTCCATAACGCTAAAGGACAGAAATGATGCGATAAGTGATATATGTGAAATAGCGTGTAATGTGTACTATCAGACTTTTGGTAAGAACGTGAATAAACTAGACTTGCTGAATAAGGAGTAGGCCTGTTGTACCTTTGCCTTTAATCAATGTGTTTTGCGCTTATACCACCAAACTTTGATATATATATATATCAGTACCTTTTCTTTTTAGCATTGTCATTTACTTTACCATACCTGTTTTACCTTATTACACCAGTTATGAAACTTTTGTGATAACATGTACCCTTTCCCCTTAACTGCTTACACTCTGTAAAGAAGCATGCAATTTACTTGGTTCAACTATTGAAAATGTTTTCAAAAAGAGATATTTTTGTTTTACAAAATCTTTTCTTAAAAAGGATTTTGTTTTAAAGGCTAAATAAATTATTTGATTCTTTACAGAAAATGCCTCCAAAAAGAAATACCTGTCCAACCAACCAAAATGAAGAAACCAACAACAACAACAACACCCAAGACAACAACAACCAAAATGCCAACCCAGGTCCCATAGACGCAATTGTAGCCCAGATTCTTCAGATCTTGGCTCAACAAACAGTTCACCTGACTCAACAAGGCATACCAACCCTCAGGTAACCTTTAAGACCTTTCAGGCGGTAAATCCACCAGAGTTTAAGGGTTCTATAGATCCTATTGAGGCAAGAGTCTGGTTGAAGGAAATTGAGAAGGCATTTGCCTTAGTTAAAGTGAGAGAGGAGCGGAAGACTGAGTTTTTGAGTTACTATCTGAAGAATGAAGCCACCTACTGGTGTGAAACTATTAAGATGTTGGAAGTACAGATGATGTTACGTGGGATAAATTCAAGGAGCTGTTTTTGGAAAAGTATTTCCCTCAATTTGTTTAGGATCAAATGGAGTTGAAATTTCTGGAGCTAAAGCAGGGGAATATGTTAGTGGCAGATTAGGAAAGTAAGTTTGAGGAGTTTTCTAGGTTTGGGCCATCATATGTGGACACTGATAGAAAGAAGGCTAAGAGGTTTCAGCAAGGACTCAAGCCATGGATCCGAGGGAAAATGGCCATATTTGAGTTGGATACGTATGCGGGAGTTATGTAGAAGGCTATGATTGCGGAGACCGAGAGAGTGAAATGTCCAAGAAGGAGAAGGAGAGTAAGAAGAGGAAGTTTGAGGGAAGTGAAGGACAGTCCCAAGCAGGGAAGTTTCCAAATTTTAATCAGAGGAAAGGCAAGTTCCAGCCCGAAAGGAATTTTAATAGACAGAATGCAGGCAACGGAGGCCAAGGTAACCGCCTAGCTATTGGGAACCAGCCAACCCAGTAGAGGCCAGCTCTACCAGACTGTCAAGTCTGTGGAAAGAAACATGGTGGAGTTTGCAACAAGTTGAATGTGGTATGCTACAGATGCAACCAGAAGGGGCACTATTCAAGGGAGTGCCGTAATCAGCCAGCCAGAGAGCCAGTCAACAAGGACCAGCCTACCAAGAATCAGGAAGGTAAGGTTCTAGCAATTGGATTCACTTGTTTTAAGTGCGGGAAGCCAGGACACATAGCCAGGGATTGCAAGGCATCAATTCCAGTCAATAATACACTGAGAATCATGGGAGCTACTCCAAAAGTGAATGAACCTCCCAGAGCTAGAGTTTATGACATGTCTGTGAATGATGCTATCATGGATACTAATGCTGTGGCAGGTACGCTTACTGTGAACTCTTTATGTGCTAAAGTGCTAGTAGATTCGGGAGCAACTCGATCATTTATTTTTCAAGATTTTGATGATAAACTGAATTTTCCAGTTGAATTGTTAAGTGAGATTATGACGGTAGAATTAGCAAATCAGGAGCGTGTACCGGTTAACCACGTGTATAAAAGCTGTGAGATTAAGATTTCTGGCCATAAGTTTGATGCCGACTTGATACCATTTAAGTTAGGAGAGTTTGACGTTATTGTAGGAATGGACTGGCTATCTAAGAATGATGCTCAGATAGACTGTCGTAGTAAGAAAGTCATCTTGAAGACGCCATACGAAAAGTGGTGACGTTTAGAGGTCAGAGACAAGCGAAGAAGTTCTTGATGATGATTCAAGCTAAGAAGTTACTACGACAAGGATGCAAGCATTTTATTGTTTATGTGATAGATAGAAGTCAGGAGCCAGCAAAGTTGGAAGACATTCCAATGGTAAATGAATTTCCTGACATATTTCCAGATGAATTACCAGAACTTCCTCCAGATAGAGAAATTGAATTTGCAATTGATTTAGCACCTGGAACGGAACCAGTATCTAAGGCCCCATACAGAATGGCGCCAGTTGAAATGAAGGAATTGGAAAAGCAATTGCAAGAATTGTTGGAAAAAGGAGTGATTAGACCCAGTGTATCCCCATGAGGTGCACCAGAACTTTTTGTTAAGAAAAAATATAGAAGCATCAGGTTATGCATCGACTATCGAGAACTTAATAAGGTTACGATTAAGAGTAAATATCCACTACCTCGAATCGATGATTTGTTTGATCAGCTGAAAGGAGCCAAGTACTTCTCTAAGATTGATTTGAGATCTGGATATCACCAGTTAAAGATCAAGCCTGAGATATACCAAATTAATCTTTCAGAACAAGGTATGGTCATTATGAATTCTTAGTGATGTCTTTTGAGTTGACCAATGCCCCAGTTGCATTTATGGATTGGATGGACAAAATTTTCAAGGAATATTTGGACAAGTTTGTAATTGTGTTTATTGATGATATTTTGATCTACTCCAAGTCAACAGAAGATCATGCAGAGCATCTAAGGATATCTTTGGAAATCTTAAGAAAGAAGAAGTTGTATGCAAAGTTTTCAAAGTGTGAATTTTGGTTACAAGAAGTTCAATTCTTAGGACACGTGGTAATTCATGAAGGAATCAAAGTGGACCCAGCAAAGATTAAAGCTATTATGAATTGGAAAAGGCCAAAAACACCAACAGAGGTGAGAAGTTTCTTGGGATTAGCGGGATATTATCGACGATTTGTTCAAGATTTCTCAAAGATTGCGACGCCTTTGACGAAGCTTACCAGGAAAAATGAGAAGTTTATATGGAATGAGAAGTGCGAAGAAAGTTTTCAAGAATTAAATAAGAGATTGATCACGACACCTGTTTTGTCACTTTCAGATGATCAAGGAAATTTTGTAATCTATAGTGATGCTTCTTATAAGGGATTAGGTTGTGTTTTAATGCATCATGATAAAGTCATTGTATATGCATCTAGACAACTGAAACCTCATGAGCAGAATATCCTACTCATGACTTGGAACTAGCAGCGATAGTATTCGCCTTGAAGATTTATAGATACTATTTATATGGAGAAAAATGCAAGATTTATACGGATCATAAGAATTTGAAGTACATATTCACGCAAAAGTAGCTTAATATTAGACAGAGGAGATGGTTGGAGTTGATCAAAGACTATGATTGCACGATTAACTATCATCCAGGAAAAGCGAACGTGGTGGCAGACACGTTAAGCAGAAAGGAATGACTGAACGTGTTTATGGTACCTGAAGAGTTATATAAGGAATTTCAGAAATTGGACTTGGAAGTTAGAATTCGCAAGCCTATTGAAGCAAGGGTGCATAGTATGATGTATCGGCCATAATTGCTAGAAAAGATAAAGAAATGACAAGAGGAAATAATGGATCAGGATATCAATCATTTGGTTGGAGAAGAGTTATGCACTCAAAAAGATGATCAAGGTATTCTCAGAGTTTCATCAAGAATTTGGATACCACCAGTGACCGAATTGAAGAATGAAATTCTACAAGAAGCTCACAATTCAAGGTATTCCATTCATCCGGGAAGTACCAAGATGTACAGAGATTTAAAAGAGAATTATTGGTGGCCAGACATGAAGAGAGAAATTGCGGAATGGGTTAGTAAATGTTACACGTGTCAAAGAGTCAAGGAAGAGCACCAGAGACCAAGTGGATTATTACAGCCACTAGAGATTCCAGAGTGGAAGTGGGAGCACATTGCTATGGATTTTTTAGCTGGCTTACCAAGGACGAAAGTGAACCACAATGCTATTTGGGTTATAATGGACAGACTAACCAAATCAGCTCATTTCTTGCCTATCAATGAAAGATTTTTACTGGATAAGTTGGTTCATATGTATCTGAAGGAAATAGTAGTGCTTCATGGGGTGCCTGTGTCTATTGTGTCAGATCGAGATCCACGATTCAATTCAAGATTTTGGAAAAGTTTTCAAGAATGTTTGGGAACTAAGTTAAATATGAGTACGGCTTATCATCCGCAGACGGACGACCAAAGCGAGAGAACAATCCAAACAATTGAAGACATGTTACGTGTGTGCCATTGATTTCAAAGGAAATTGGGATGAACATTTGCCCTTAGTGGAGTTTGCTTATAATAATAGTTATCATGCCAGTATCGGAATGCCTCCCTATGAAGCTCTTTATGGACGCAAATGTCGATCACAGTATATTGGGACGAAGTCGGAGAACGTAAAATACTTGGACCTGAGTTGGTACAGCAGACAAAGGAAGTTATTGAGATCATTCAGAAAAGCTAATTGCAGCGCAAGATCGCCAAAGGAAATATGCAGATCAATTCAGAAAGGATGTGGAATTCGAAGAAGGAGATCTAGTGTTACTAAAAGTGTCACCGTGGAAAGGATTATCGAGATTTGAAAAGAAGGAAAGTTGAGTCTTAGATACGTCGGACCTTTTGAAATTTTGAAACGTGTCAGCAAGGTAGCATACGAGTTGGAGTTACCCCCACACATGGAGTACATTTATAATATTTTTCACATATCGATGCTTAAGAAGTATAATCCAGACTTTAGGCATGTAATCGAGTATGAGCCGATAGAACTTCAGGCAAGTTTATCGTATATAGAGAATCCTATAAAGATTCTAGAAAAGAGAGAAAAGGTATTAAGAAATAAAGTTGTGAATTTAGTAAAAGAATTATGGAGAAACCCTAAGGTTGAAGAGTCAACATGGGAGTTAGAAAGTGATATGCGAGAAAAGTACTCTCAGTTGTTTACTTACGAGATTCCGATGACAGAATCCTTTTAAGGGGGGAGGATGTAATATCCAGAACATGTCGTGTAATTATTTTTATCAATAAATGATTTTTATGTAATTATTATGTGATTTTTGGTGAATTATCGGATGATTGGTGCTATTATGTGGATGTTTATATGTGGTAAAGTCTAGGTATGTTAATTTTATTATGTCCAGAATAAAATATAGATAATTAAGGTATTTTTCTGGTAATTTTTAGAGTGTTATATGAATTTATATTGATTTATGAATTTATTAATTTTTTTTTTAATAATTACAAATTTATTTTACAAAGCCGGGAATCGTCCAACCTCAACCGTTTTTACGTTTTTACGACTCGAAACTCTTCCGAAAACTCCTTCCTAACCTAATCTGGTAATTCCGGACATTTTCCATGTTTTGACTTTTCCGATCCGGATTACGGTTTGACCCGTGCGCGACCTGGCGTAAAATTTTTGATATGATAACCCTTTTCGATAACATTATCTTTGTACAAAGCGGTTTATAAAAACCCAATTTTGATAATTATCCAAAACCTTTGATGCTTATCCAAAACAGGATAATGTTTATCCAAAACAGGATAATGTTTATCCAAAATGTTATCTGATAGGATCGTTTTTATAGTTACTTAGCGGCTAAGAAACGTATTTATCGATCCAGAATGTATGAATATTCCGTAAATATAAATAGCCCTTTTCTTATTTCATTTTACCCGTATAATCATAATCAGATAGTACAAACCAGTAAAACACAGAGTAAACCTTAATAAATACCGCGTTCTTGAAAATTGATCGCACAAACGAAGGCGTTATCGAACTCCGATTCGGGGGTGCAATATATCAAATCGAAGCTCTCGAAAAACTCTTTCTGAATCAATCATTTATTTTTGTGCAGAAATCAAGGTATTTTTCTTATTTAATTGTTTTAATTTAAATTATTTATGGATTAAATTAGAAAGTTTTGTTCTTGATATTTTTGATATGTTTTGATGGCATAATCATGTAGATCTTTTCTTCCTGGTCATTTTTGTATATTATATGTCAAATTTGGAGTTCAATAACATGGTCAAATTGTTGTTTGATTCTCGAATTGAAGAACTAAGGTTTATGTGTCTAAATATTCTTAATTGGAATTTTGGCGTTTTTGACTCAAGGGTTATGGGTTGAAATTGATTATATCATGCTGTAGATCGTTTAAAAACAAATTGAATGATATATAGCTAACTAACAAACGATTCATTGATTGTCCCAATCGAGCCTCGCCGCAAAACTGATCTCAGGCGGAGGCGTGATTTTCCGGTTGATATTCCGGCCAAACGACGAGGTTTTTGAAGATTTTGTTTGCATAATCGAGTTCGTCTCGCTGAGTTCCTCTAATCTGCATGTTTTTGTCAAGTTCTGGGCACGTCGACTAGCCGGCGGTGGCTGGAGACGGTGACGGTGCCAAATTGCAAACATGCCCCCGAGCTTTTGCAATATTTTCATTCCAGTCCATGTGCTTTCAGAAGTTTATAAAAACAGGATTTCTGTTTTGTTTATTTTCAAAAATTATATTTTTTTTATAAAATTTTCAGAAATTGATTTTTATTATTTTTAAAAATTCAAAAGTTCAATTATTCTTTTTTGAAAATTATTTTTTATTACAAAATAAATTTTAATTATTTAATTAATTAATTTTAGTTGATAATTAATTTTAGTTGATAATTAATTATTTAATTAGTCAATTAATTTAAATGTTAATTGATTAATTGATTTAATTATTTATTAATTAATTTTAATTGATTATTTAATTAGATTTAATTATTTATTTGGGTTTAAAAATTCCAAAAAATAGTTCGAGCTTTAAAATATTATTTTAAATTATTTTCAAGGCTCGATAATTATTATTAAATTATTTTAAAGTCAGATTCGGGTGTTCAAACTCTATTATTTAATTATAAAATGATTCAGAGTCCCGTTTTGATTCCGAAAAATGTTCAAAAATTCTTATTAAATACCTGGAAAATCATTTTAACCCCAAATTTTCTTTGAAAATTTATTTAGATTGAATATCTTACGTGTTATGTACTATATATGATCTAATTGCTGTATAATATGATTGTATGTGCGTTGTTTGACTGTTTTTGCTGTAATTTTTAATTCGTGCGTCAGATTTGGGTGAAACGAAGGGTAGATAGAAGCTTGTATCAAATAGAATGAGATGAAAAGTAGTGTTGATAAGTATATGTGATGTCTAACAAAGGAAGCGAGATGAAAAAAGGGAAAACAAGTGGTCAATGAGTGGGAACCAATTAACAAGTGTTAGTAAAGTAAAAGCGAATTGATATGGCAAGCGTCCCTGAACTTTCTTATAGTATAATTGCGAGTACTTTTGAACTCTTTTCATTATGTTACAATTATTTCCAGTAGTTCCTATTCTATATTGCAAGTACTTTGAAGTACTTAACCCTAAACCCTGATTCTTATTGATCTTGAGCCGCAAGCCTGATTTCTTGTAAACCATTGATTGTCGAATTCTTGGATATGAACCACATATATTCGGTACCACTCCACAAATACATATCTACCACATACTGATCCTTGATATTAGATTGCTTAACAGACGAACCTTTATGCCTTGTATAACAAAAGACCATTACTTGTAACCTTTGAACCCTTGGTCTTCTACACTCTGATTCTTCCCTAGATTGAAAGTCAATTTTCCTGTTTACCTTGTTATACCTTCATGGTGTTGTGAATCACCTTATGCTTGAAGATAAATGTTGTTTATGATTCAGTTTATTGAATTACATTATTTATCATGGTATTATTATTGAATTGGATTGTTTTTAAATATGGGCCAGATTCGTGGTCGGACCAGATTCGTGGTCATAAAAGACCAATATGTGCCTTGGATCCAGTATATAGAGAAAAGTTGGGAGCCTTGCTCGGGGTTAGTGCGTGACTGATCAGCAGCCTAACCTTGGTTTTTAAAAAATGAAAGTGAATATCCAATTCTAATGATTACTTATTAGGAAACATGATTCCCTATATCATTTCAATTGATCATTATGTAATCTCAGTGTTGTCATTATGACTTGCTGAGCTAGTGAGCTCACTCTTGCGAATCTGTTTATGTTCTTTTCCAGTTAAGAAGGAAACTGGTGATGGAGAGGATCCCCAATCGAGTGTGCAAGCTAGGTTTTCAGGTTAAAATGGAATGAGCTAGTGGAAGTTGTGTGAATTAGTATGTGTTAAAAGTTTGTAATAAAGCTTGACTTCAGCTGTAAGATAAATAAATTTAGGATTTGGTATGTTTGTAATAAATAAGATTGTTGCTTTTGGACATACTTTGAACTGTTGCAATCCGTGGATATGGTAAGTAGGGTCATTGTATATGTTGTTATCATATAAATAGGTTTATATATGGTATGTGTGTGTGTGTGTTATGGACCCCAAACTTCTGACCCGGGTTTGGAGGGCGCCATAGCCTTAACAAACTGAAAGTTTAATATCTGTGTGGCCTCCCTGGGCTCTTCCCCAATAGTCACGGGAAGTTGTATTGCTTCTTCGACTTTGCATTCCACATGGTTAAACTCGTAGATGGGTGCGTCAGATGGAGTTAGTTGAGAATCATTATAGCCCATACTTATGAATGTGTCATGGAATAGAATGTCCGTGGAAGCTCCATTGTCCACTAGGAACCTCATAACAGGACAATTTCCAATTATCGGAGTGATAACCAGAGGATCATCCTGAGGAAATTTTAAACCTTCAAGGTCTGGGTCACCAAATTCAAGCGACATCTCTGACTTAGAATGCTTAGACGGCTCACCAACTATGCTCATCACTTCTCTCGCATAAGTTTTTTGAGAGTTTCTTATAGTACCAGTTATTGTAGGAACTCCTGAGATCATATTGATTACTGGCCCTCGGGGTTGTGAGTTGTTACCCCTTCGATCGTCATCTCTTCGATCATTATCTCTCTTTTGGCCTCCGGCCTCTTCACCCTTGGTGAAATGTCCAAACTTTTCCCTTCGGATCAGATACTCAATCTCATCCTTGAGTTGCCTACAATCATCAAGGTCATGACCAGCATCTTTGTGAAATCTGCAGTATCGACTTTTGTCTCTCTTCTCGGGGTCTCCCCTTAGTGGCTTCGGCCATTTGAAATCTTTGTCCTTCTCAATTTCTATGAGTATTTGGCTCCTTGGAGCATTCAACCTTACATATTCAGTGAACCTTGGTTGCTGATTCTTCTTATAAGAGGAGGAGTCAGAGTTTTTGCCAATGCATGGATACTTGTCCTTGGCATCGTACTCTTGATCCGTCTTCTTCTTCTTCTTGTTTCCAGTAGGTTCATTATTCACAGCCGTCTTCTTCATACTCTCCTCCACCTTGATATACTTTCCGACTCTATCCTGGAGTTGTAGCATGCTTCCTGGAGGGCGCTTAGCCAGGGACATCTTAAGGAACTCGTCTCTAGTCCCTTGTTGTAGGGCTATGATAGCTACCTTATTATCAAGATCAGGGACCTTTAAAGCCTCCTTCGTAAATCAATTCAGATATTCTCTCAGGGATTCCTTTGCTCCTTGGACTATGCCCATGAGAGAGGCTGAACTCTTCTCGTATACTCTGCCACTTATGAACTGCTTGATAAAAGCTTGGCTCAAGTCCTTAAAGGATCCAATCGAGTTTGGGGTAGACGACTGTACCACCTATGATCCATACCTGATAGGGTTTGAGGGAAGGCCCGACGCTTAATAGCGTCATTTACGGGTTATAGCAATAGGGCGTTAGAGAACGTCCTAACATGATTAGCAGGGTCGTCAGTACCATCATATACTTTGATGGTGGGCATCTTGAACTTCCTTGAGATGTGGGCATTCATTATCTCATCAGTGAAAGATGGGTTTGGATCATTAGGATCTCCTAGGGGCATAAGATCACTTGGATCCGCCCTTGGGGCAACAGCCCTTCTCGGTATTGGACCATCCATGTCTATGATTAGAGGAGGATTTTTCCGCCTCGGAGCGAGTGGGGGTCTTGGGGCCAGATGCGTCTCCTGGTCACGCTTCAGCCTTTGAATCTCAGCTTTATGAGCCCTGATCCTCTCTTGAACATCCTGGGGATTCGTCCCTTGAGTGCTCCTGGGGTGTTGTTCAGTATCATCCATCGGCTCTTTTCCAGCACGCCTCCTTCTCAGAGCAAAATCATCATCCGATGATTCAGAGCCTCTATCAGTCTAAGGTCCAGAGAATTCTTAATCCTCTGGAATAGGAGCCAAGCCACGTATATATTGGGGCATCCGCCCTTGTGCTTCACTCCTATTAGAGTGTCCACTCTCTCCAACTTTGGGGTACAGAGGCATCCCGTAAGGGGGGGTTAATAGTCACAATCGTCGAGTACTCGTACCCAACGGGCTGAGAATTCACACGTGTATGTAGCTGCTGAAATTGGGGATTCGTCCCTTGAGGAGCCGGGGGACACTACACCAAATATGGCCTATTGCAAGACCAAAAAAGCGTTGTGGTAGACCCAATATATGTTATAATAGAATCTATGGTAACATATTTGCCAAAAACCAGCGTTGCATTTACGGCCGTTGCTATAGACCCTTTTTTTAACGAATTTTACTCTGTTGTAACACTTTCTTGGTTATTACAATAGAGCTTTTTTGTAACACTTTTTCCTGTTGTTGTAACATTTTTAAATTGTTACAATAGATCTTGTAACACTTTTGTGTAACATTTTAATTTGTAAATATGTTACAAAATGGAGTTTTAGTAACACTTATTTCTGTTTTTGTAACATTTAAGGGTGTTACAATAGAACTTTGCAACACTTTAGTGTAACATTTTTATATTTAAAATGGTACAAAATCGAGTTATTGTAACATTTTTTGCAATATTTTATACTATTTGTAACAAATTTTGGGTTTTTAGTAACATGTGCTTGGAACATTTTTATCTCCTAGTGTAATACTTTAAATGTATATGGCAACATTTTTGTGCAACACTTTTATATGGTAAAACTGCAATATGCTGTTTGTGATTACAATAACCTGACAAATTATACTTGTCAAAATCCTGAAAACACATTCCAGTTTGCAATTTAGCAAACCCAACAATAACAAGTGGCAACAAACCACATACTGCATCATAGTCTAAACATCAAACCAAGTACTGATAATAGACTAAATATCAAACCAAGTACTGATAATAGTCTAAACATCAGCAACGATATTGTTGGACCAAAATATCAAAAGACCAAGTACCAAAAGTATGCACATAGAAATAAAACTACTGAGCATCATTCATCAGAAATTGCAGTTTCAATATCAGCCTGTTCGCCGTCCACCTGATTGTCATCCTCCAAATTCTCATTACCATGATCACTATCCTCGCTTTCATCCGTAGCAGCAGCACAAAGCTCTTGAACATCAATGTCGCTGAAATCTGGATTGGTTTCTCCAAGTCTTGCCACCACTTTGGTCATTTTATCAAACACCTTTCTTTCTATCATCTCTTGCATTTCAGCCATGAGTTCCTCCCTTATTGTGTTTTTCAAGTCAGTGACATCAGTAGGCACAGTACTGCCTAGATCCCTTAGCTGCTGAGCCTTCTTTGTTTTTCTGCATTTCCCCGATCTGCCAAGAAGCCAATTCGGTCCATGACTTGGTTTTTTACCAGCTTGGTCCCCACTGCCATCTTCAGCAACCAATGTAGTCTACCAAATTAACAGGTATAAAACATTAGTATCATGTTCCGTAGCTTAAAAATGAAAATTAAAATGACTTGCTCCCTGTAACTGAAAATGAGTAATTTAAATTACCATGTATTCGCGTCCTTCTTTTCGTTTACGGGTTTTCACATAAATTTCATCCATGGCAGCTAGTTGCTTAAGTGACATTTTTTTTTTGCTTTCTACAAAGATAAACCAAGAACTCAAGAAAAATTCACAAGAAAAAGTGACCCTATGAAATCGTAAATAGATAATAAAAAAACATCGATTTTATAAATTATGGACATACAATTTTCTCCCCAATTTGTGCAAAGCTTTTACGACCAGCAGTGTGCGTTTCGACAATTAACTTGCGATTTTTAGCATTTTTCTGAGCTCGATCCTGATCATTCAATAATGTGCAAACAAATAATTAATTTCCAACATGATGTAGAGTACTGGCAAGCTGTTCAATATTTAAAATGCATACCTTCACGTCTTTATCCCCCCAGTATTTAAGTAAAATCTTAAATTCTTCGACTGAAACAACATTTGGCCTATTTTTGAGTCTGTCCTCGTCATTATCATACTTAAGATAATGGTTATTCTTAAATCGGCTTTTGTGCAGCCTCCACAAAGCACAAATTGTTCGCAATGTGTACGTATTTCCTTCCTCAGGAATATCATATTATGACTAGCAAAATTTGTTAAAATTAGTGCAACTCGATCTAAACCTAAAGACAATACAAAATACCATAATAAATTATCGTGTTTATATTTTCGGTTTACCTTAACAAAGCTCCAGAGCTCTTTCTTCTGCTGTTCAGGAAATTTATGCCAAGAGAGGCAATCAAGTGGGACAGACTGCCTAGCCAACGCACCTAAAAAGTTGGTAAATTCAGAGAGGACCTTGTCATCATCATCGATGGCCTGAAGCTCACAATTCAGTTTAATGACCTTTCTTTCATCAGGCCTTCTTCTGTAAACGTCATTCATGAGTGTAGGTCCTCGACGCTTTCTATTCTTGGGTGCACCTAAATATATTACAAAACACTTAATTAATAGTTGAATGCCAATTAAATCAAGAAAAAAATTAACAATAGAATTAAGCCGAAATCAAGAAATAGAAATTGACCTCCTAAATTATCATCACTCAGTTCCTCATCAGGTTGTGGCTCAGATGTTTGACCACCAGCATCCCCTAGCCCTTTATCTTTTTTAAGGTTCTTTTGACATTCTTTCATTAAAACATAAGCTTCCATCGTACCAATTCCTAAATTATTGAATTTTTTGGCAGAGCCACTTTCAATGGGAAGAATGGTGATGTAACTTCAGGTAAGGGAGGGGGAGGTGGCAGTGGAGGGGTTAATTCTCGAGTTGGTTGTTGGGGTGATTTTTCAGTGGGTTTAGTAGGAGCTGTGGCCCTTGAACGTGTGTTCGGTCTTTTCACCGGAATGGCCACCTTTTTATTTTTTGCTTTCTTGTTACCAACTTGCTCAACTTTCTTTGTAACAACTCGCACATCTTCTTCTTCAGCATCGGACAAGCTCTCATGTTCGGGAATGTACTCCCTATCAACTTCCTCATCATCATCAGGTGGAGTGATTTTTGTGCCTTTCTTATCTTTCTCCGCATTTATTCCCAACTCCTTCAACTTCTTTTTATTTTCTTCAATCTGCAACATTCTTTTCCTCTCATAATCTGTTATCTGAAAAAAAGGATCAAATAATAATTAGATCCAAGACATAACTGATAAGAGTAATTACATGAAAACATAAAGAAAAATTACCTGCAAATTTTCAAGAGCCAATCAGCGACTTGTCCTCTATTTCTGCAGGGCATCCACTGTCACAAAATTTCATTTTGCTTGTAGACCTGTTGGTGCAATAACAGTTTAAAAATATGTAACATTTTAACATGCACAAATTGAATGCATCATCAACATGAAAATCTATTACCTTTAAAAAATTGTGTTCTTGGTCGCACAACTACATGGGGCTGAACCTGTTGCTTAGCCTCTACAGATTGGTCAACCACATCATCGACATAAAAATCCAACCTTTCACCTTCAACTTTGCTTAGGAATGCAGTTAAGTCAGCATCAGACTGAATCAAGTGCCAACCTGAAGGAACCTTCTTCACATAAACACCACCAATTTCCTTGTATTTCAGCACATCTAGCACATACTCCATCAGAACCGTGTACGAGAATCGGTCTGCATCAACATACTCCAAAATCACTTTATAGGTCCCACTGACATATTTGGATTTTGTAAAAGTTCCCTTGTAAAAGAACCTGAGAACATAATCTGTACTTGCCATCCTGAAAATTAAAAGTACAAACAAATTGTCAGTGATATAAATAAAAGTCCTAGATGTTACAAATTAATTAAAAACAAGAAACTAATTGAGGCTCATGTAGAAAATAGACAAATAGATTACAAACCAACGCAAGTTCCAAATAAATTACTACTTAAGTTACAAACCAACTCAAGTTCAACTCAAGTTCAAAATAGATTACAGACCAACTCATTCAACTAACAAATTACAAAGAAAACTCTAAGTACCAATTACATAAACAAATTATAAATCAGTGCCATATCATATATCAATATCATTCAGGTGTTCATTAGGTGTAACAGGGAATTGTTTTTTCGGGACATCATCTCTGGACCAAGTGAATGTATCAGGTATGTCAACTCGCGGGATATAACCTATGTCAGACACTTCTTCTGCTGTAGTCAACCCATCTTCTACTTCAGAGTATTGATCCTTTGGATATTTCTAAAGAACAAATTGCAAATTCTTTTCAGTAGGATCTTCAATATAGAAGACCTGTTGTACTTGTGTAGTGAGGACAAAGGGATCTTCCTTTTGACATAACCTACTAAAGTTCACTCTTGCTAACCCATAGTAATCCCCAGCTTTTTGGTACCAACAACACCTAAAAAGTACTACTGACACTGCACCCCAGTAATCCACTTCAATAATCTCCTCAATTGCACTGTAGTATCCCGCATCCCCAACTATTGGGTTCTTATCTTTTGCACTCGCAAAACTGGTGGTTAAGGCAGTGAGGAACACACCAGAGTTTTGCGTCGTACACTTACTATCTCTGAGCTTGGTGTGAAATCTATATCCATTCACATTGTAACCTGTAAATCTCTTTGCCGAATGAAGAGGGCCCCTTGCCAATGAGGACAATTCCAGTGAAATTCCATCTCTTTTTTGAACCACATCTTTCAACCACTTTTGAAAGTCAGTTGTATGCATTCTTTCGCGCTTATACCTCTTTAATTTGTCATCTTTTTGAACAAGGGTATGGTGTGCACTACAATTGGATAGCAACAAGTTAGCACAATATTATAATGTCTTAAAGTTTTTTTAATTAATCTTGATTTTTGGTTGTTAATTAGAACTTACTCTTTTAGCTTTTCGATTTCCACGTTTTCACAGTTGAATAATATGTACCGATGAACATTTGTCCATGTCTTGTTGTCCAGATGTATAGACTTTCCTTCTCTGCTTCTCCGAGACCCGATAGGATATCCACCATCTGTATGACTGTCCTTGGTATCGGTCCCACTCTTAGACTGCTCATCAAAAAATCTAGAGCAAAATGTAAGGCATTCTTCTACCAAGTAGCCCTCTGCTACGCACCCTTCAGGTTTACTCCGATTCCAAACGTATGACTTTAATTTGCACAAATACCGTTCAATTCTAAACATCCACCTTAAGTGCACCGGTCCACCAAATTCTATTTCCTTGCACAAATGAATTGGTAAGTGAACCATTATATCGAAAAATACAGGTGGAAAAATCATTTTAAGCTCACAAAGTATCTCGATTATTTCCTTCTGCAATTTTTCAACATCTTCTAATTCAATGACTTTTCCATATATGCCTCTAAAGAATGCTCCCAGCCTCATTAATGGAATTGCTACCTCAGATTTAGAGTTTTTATGACAACAAATTGTAATAGAAATTGCAGAATAAAATGCGCGTCATGACTTTTGTAACCCGATATCTTTCGCTCCTTCATTTCAACGCACCGCCTGATATTTGATGCAGATCCGTATGGTAGCTTAGCATTCATTAGAACTGAACAGAAGATCTCTTTCTCTTTTTTGGTCATATCAAAACTAGATGCCCTAATTTCAACATCTTTATCATCACATTTGACAGGGTGAAGGTCTTTTCTAATCCCCATTTCTTCCAAATCTTGACGAGCATTAAGATGGTCCTTTGTCTTGCCTCCGATATTTAACAAAGTCCCCAAAATCTTGTCACAAGTCACAAATGTTCTTCTCAATGTGCATAACATCTAAGTTATGCCTAACCATATTATTGCTCCAATATGGTAGCTCGAAAAAAATGGACTTCTTCTTCCAAGGGCAATCTGATATTCCTCTATTTCTTTTCAGCGGCTTTCCAAAATCATTTTTGTAACCACGCAATAGTTCTTCAACCTCTGCTCCGCTTAATATATCAGGACATGATAGCATTTCCACATCTCCGTTAAATCTGCGCCTATCGGACCTCCACTTGTGATCTGGAGGGAGAAACTTTCGATGGTTTAAATACACAACCTTCTTACTATGTTTCAAATATGTCGATGAGGTCTCATAGTGACATGAAGGACAAGCCAGCTTTCCTTTCGTGCTCCAACCGGATAAAATCCCATATCCAGGGAAATCACTTATCGTCCATAATAGGCTTGCGTGTAGCTTAAACGTGTTGTCTAACCTGGCATCATAAGTTTCTATTCCAACAGCCCATAACTCCTTCAACTCTGCAATTAACGGTTGCATATACACGTCAATTTCATTACCAGGATAAACTGGACCAGGGATTAAGGTTGAAAGAATTAGATTTTCGGGTTTCATGATTAACCAGGGGGGAGGTTATAATTTACGAGCACTACTGGCCAGATGCTATGAGATATGTTCATTGATCCATATGGATTGAACCGTCTGCCGCTAAACCCAATCGTACATTTCGCATTATATTATATTTTTTATATTTTTATTCATTTAAATTCGGTAAAACCGAATTTCTCCTTTAATTTATTTAGTTAAATTTATTTATATTAATTAAGCGAACTTCTATAATTTTAAATGACATTTATAGAAATATTTAGATGGCATATGTTACATTTATTTATTTAACTATTTATTTAAGTACAAAATTCTATTGAAAAAAAATGAATTTTACCAATTTATAAATAAATAGTACTCTAGATGATTCTAGTTTAGTGTGGAAGTTTCCAAACTCATCCTAGTTATTCTAAGGTTAGCCAAATTAACCTTGGTTAATACTAGTATAAATGAATGGATTTGGGGATCAAAATTAGCATACTTCTATGGTCTCAAAACTCTCACACCATAAAATATTCTAGTATCTAAATTAGAGAAGCTAATTGGAGTGGAATTTTTGGGGTTTCAAGAAGGAATTATTGTGGTTTATCAAGAAAGAAAGTGGTGCGTGTAAGAAATTGTAAAGAATAATTGTGATCATCTATTTTTAAGGTAATCAATCTTAACTATAATTATTTAGACATTAGTTTCTTTAACCCATATTGTTTTGGGTAGTGATTTTTATTTGGATTTTTTTATTTCTTCCCATAATTGTAATTTAATGAATTTGTTTATAATTGAGTACCTTATAAACAAATCATGATTGTATTATTACTCCCATTAATTAGTTAATTAAGATTTTACGCAAAATTAAATGGTGGATTGTGATTTTAGCATAAAACAAATCTGTTGGTTATTATTTTTATGGGCCATTAGAGTCCAGATAAATTAATTTGGGCTTGTAGAAAATGGGTTGCCCAAAATTAGAATAACTAGGGTTTGTAAAATGAACTAAGTGTTTTTTATTTGTGATATGTTTTGGTGGAAATAAATTGGGATTAAGACTGATGAATCAAATGGGGATTTTTTTTAGATTCTTAAAGAGAGAGGAAAGTTCGGAGGTTGATAGTATTCCCTCGACGAAATAGCCAAAGAGGCTGGAAAGCACCAGTGGCATCAGAGACAGGAGCAGCGGTAGAGATAGGAGCATTAGGGGCTTCAGTTACCTCGGCAGGAGCCTCCGCCATAGGCTCCTTGTGCTTCCTTAGGAAGCTAGGCTCCGTAGCCTTTCCTCGGGTGTCCAGTCCCGCAAGGCGAGCCTTCTTCATCCTCCTGGTCTCCTCAACAACAGGCACGTTATCCTCATTAATTTCCTTAGCAGCTGCAAAAATAAGAGAAAAACAAAAATAAGTGGTGTCAATAATGCATGGAAGAGAGTAAAAATAGGAAGGGAAGAAAAATACCTTGTTGAGAAACTGAGGAGAGCCCCACTTGTATAAGGGAAAACTCCTCTAAAAGAGTCTAGCTAAGAGTGGCACCATCATTCCGAGTTAGCTCGTTATAAATGATAGTTTCCTCGGGGTTAGGTGAATGGATTTAACGCTACCATCTCTAACCTTCCCGAAGGAAGATCTGAAGAGGGTGCCCCAGTCCCCATTCTCCCACCTTAACCTGACAAAACTACTCCTCCAATGTCGGTTGTTGTCGTGCATGGAAGCACTATTAAAAATATGTTTACACTTGGGCCTTTGTTTAATGTAGACCCAACCACAAAGACTCTGAGAACTGTTATAACGATGGAAAATTTTCCTAAAAACTGCTATTGATAAAGGAAAACCTCCTCTAAGACAAGAAACTATGAAACATAAAATGTTCCTCCAGGGGTTTGGAGGAAGCTGACAGGGGTTGATTTACAAGTCTGCAAGCAAGTGAGGGGGAGATTGGGATTTGCATTGGTGATGGTGGTGTGCCCCACCGAAAAACGAAGAGAAGAAGAAGGGGGAGGGGCCTGTGATATAGTTATGTGATTGTTTGTGTATTATTTGTGTGCGTTCGTGATTTTGTGTGTATGTTGGAGAGAGATGAAGCCACCACCGTCGGTAGTGGTGGTGGTGGTGTAGCGACGGGACGAGAAAGGAGAGAGGGAGAAGGCGGAGAGAGAAGCAGAGAGATTCAAGGAGAGAGAGAGAGATTCGAAGAGAGAGAGAGATTCAAAGAGAGAGAGAGGCCGGAGTTTGGCCGAAAAACAAACTCCGAGAAGAATCTGAGAATTTCATTTGGACAGAAGTGTAGATCGGAGAAGAGGGAGTAAAAGGAAAGTAAGTTTGGCGAGTTTGGGCGTCGCCGAAATTTCGTCGGCTGGTGACCGGACGACAGCCGCCACTGGCGGCAGCCATGGATGCAGGCGAAGTGAGGGGAGTTACGAAAAAAGAGGGAGGGGTAGAACAGTCTTTTACAACTTAAATGATTTGATTTGTGTAAATTATAGGAAGTGAAATAAAAGTAATAAATAAATGACAAAAAATAAAGTAAAATGAGTGAAAAAGAATATAAATTGTGGATTTAAATAAATAATTATGTAGAATAAAATGAGTCATTAATTGACTTTTTAGATAAATAAATAAAAAGAATAGATTGAGTGAATATTAGTTAATTGATTGATTGAACAATTAGTGAAAGATTAAAAGATTTAATTATACCATTGGAAATATTAATGGATTCTATTTTCTTGATTACTTTAAGAAATAAAATAAAGTTTAGACTTTTAATAAAATGGAGTAAGTAAATGAATTATTTGTAATTCCATTTAGGAATAAAATAGAATAAAATGGAATAAAAAGAGTCAAATGACTTTGACTAATATTACGCCTAAGATTTAATAAGAGCGTGAATATTACGCCTAAGATTTAATAAGAGCGTGAATATTATCTTAATGTCGATATTTGAAAGAACCGTTAAATAACACTTAACTCGTAACAAACGAAGACTCGTTAAAAAGTGTTTATTAAATAATTCTTGTTATTATCGCGTAATTGACGAGTGGGTATTTATATGTATCAAAGTAGAATTTATAACGGAGAAATAGTTTTTCTAACCCTTTTTTTATCGTAGGTAACCCGCAGCCGCTACCCTTCGGGTGTGCTCTGGGTAAACCCTACGGGCTCACGTAATAGCCTGCAAACCATGTGAACCAAGGTAAACCGCATTTAAGCGACAGACTCTGTCTCAGGAGGCATAATCATAATTCTCCTCCCGTGGGATTCGAACCTGTGACCAAGAGAATAGTTATCCCCTTTTTAAGCGACTGAGTTAACCCTTACGGGCTTTCTAACCCTTTTTTTCTTTTTTTCTTTTTTCTAACCCTTTTGCTCTAATTAAAATAGCATTATATTAAACTCAAATTTCAAATTTATGAATAATTATTATTTGATAATTTGGGATATTTTCTTCACCAAAGAGGAAAAGAATATATATATTGGTAGTGAGTGCACCATTAAAATCATTAGAATATTTTTTAATACTAAATAATTCCTCGAGATAGATAATGCGAATTATGATTTACGAGAGAAGATATTTTGAAATATTTATAATAAAATGATTTTGATGTGATCTACTATTTAGAAAATATCCAAAGTGAGATTGTATAACCGGAGAAGGTGGATATTGCTTCTTGTGCGCTAATTATTGGAGACAAAGAAAGTTTCCTCTGCACCATTCCTATTTTTGTCTTATGCATATATTGCTTATTAACGATGAATATTACGGTTTTAAATTTTTGGAGACCTAATTGGTGATTATTTTCTTCCGACAAAATAATAACCTACATTTATGTTCCTGACTATCCTATCACTCAGGACAATTACCTTAGTCCCTTTTAGACATATATAAATTTCTATGTTTGATTAAATCATCCTTGAACTTACATTGATTCCTTAGTCGGGTCGTTTATTTTATTCCTTCATAATTAAATATACCTTTTATCAATTCATTGAAACCTTCCAAAATTCATGATTGATAAATCGATTACTTATTCCTTCTTTCTATACTTACACAAACACCTCTGAATCCATTTATCTTCGGAAAGATTCGATATTTTCGTTTGACATGAATATTCTCATCATTCGGGATAATCCATGCGCTTGGAACTTATTGATATATTGTTCATATTGATGTTAAAATAGTACCTTACTAACAAGAGATTGGTTTATTGTTCGAACCAGAATATGTAAAGTGATTTTGAATTATTGTGATGTGACGTTAATTGAGAAATGAATCGGGATGTGTCTATCTACACTGGTCAATATGGAATTTAAACCATGGTATATATATTGTGACAAGTCCGATGGGTTGACATATTATTCGGCTTGAGTGCATCCGAGGGTTAAGACGTTAACCCTTCTTTTATGCTAGAAAGTGTGTTAGGCGTTCTTACGTCGAGCCGTGATTGGGTGAGCGTAAGATTCGCAGAAGGACGGTGCACTATGATAGTTGATCGCATCATTGATGTACCGGGGATGGAAAATGACCAGTAAATCTTGAATCATGTGGTATTGTGCCAGATAAGAGCTTCTTTGTGACACTTGAGATGTATTGTTGAATATTCCCTTTTGGTATTTAGAATATGGTTGCTCTTGGAACCTATTTTCACTGTTTTATTCTGTTAGTCATTCATACTTTTTGAGCATTCGATTGCTCACTCTTGCTATTCTTGTATTTATTCAAAGCAGTGAAGAATGAGGTTGACGGACCATCTGATCAGTCAAGGCAAAGGAAGGGAAATGAACATGTTTGTGGTGATAACGTCTCGAAAATTGTTATATAATTACCATAATCTGTAATAAAGTTAAGTTACTAGACAGACTTGTAGTAGGTTTCTATGGAATGTGTAATAAACAGGTTGTGGGAGAGACTCGGTCCTGACATTTGTGGAGTGGTGTCCACAATAAATGATATATTTGGCTATGGTTTGTAATAATAATACAGGTGTGGGAAGCTTCATATCGTGGTGACCCGAATCTACGAAAGGGTGGATTTCGGGGCTTCACAGAGTTGGTATCAGAGCTATAGTTATATTTACTAGGAACACGAACCCTAGAGATATAACCGTGTATAAGAGAGTTTATATAAGAGTATTTTATAACTGCTAGAGTATATACTACTCGAAGATAAGATAAGGATCAGCGAGAAAATGACTCCTTTGACTTAGAAGTTCTATCAGAAAATACTAAATTAAAGGTACCTTATTATTTTATTATTTTATAATCCAGATGTCAGGCTAATGAGCTACTTGATACAGATCTCCTACTCCTTTTTCCGGGAGAGAGTGTTGGTTCCAGTTCAGGATACAAACCCTTCTAAGGCCTATATAGTTAATCTAGTGATAGCGAGGATTTGTCCGTCCAGGAGATCTCAGCACCACCTAGAGCTCCACCTATCGTTATTCACTTGACAGATTTCCCACTTCGTGATGAGGCTTTTGGTTCTCCTGTTGCTGTGGAGGATCCAGTGATCCAGCCTACTAATGACACCCCTACTTTCACTAGTTTACCTGATTTGACTCCGATACCTTCACCTGTTATTTTAGCTACAGTGGAGATACCCGTTATTTTGACTCCCCGTGAGGAGGATCATCTGGCTGCTGACTTAGAGACTCTTTTCCACCCATAGCTACCAGAGATCACACCATTGAGTGTTGGTACACCAGTCATGCCTACTGTTAACCTTTATCGTTTTGAGACCATGCCTACACCAGTCATATTTATGAAAAAAGAAAGATGGATCGATGAATTTATGTATTGATTACCGAGAGTTAAACAAACTAACCATCAAGAACAAATTCCCCCTGCCGAGAATTGATGATTTGTTCGGTCAACTAAAAGGAGCCGTTTGCTTTTCAAAGATTGATTTGAGATCTGGCTATCACCAGTTAAAGATCAAACCAGAAGACGTGCCAAAAATAGCGTTTAGGACAATATATGAACATTATGAGTTTCTACTGATGCCATTTAGATTGACGAACGCCCCTGCTACTTTCATGGACTTGGTGAATTAAGTATTCAAGAAATACCTAAATAAGTTTGTGATAGTATTTATTGATGACATCCTGATTTATTCTAAGTCTCATGAAGAACATGCAGAACACCTTAGAATTGCCTTGGAAAATCTAAAGAGAGAAAAGTTATATGCCAAATTCTCAAAATGTGAATTTCGGCAAGAGAAAGTGCAGTTCTTAGGACATATCGTCAGTAGTGAAGGAATTTCAGTGGATCCTGCGAAGATTGAGGCTGTAGCAAATTGGGAGTGACCAAAGACGCCAACCGAAGTTAGAAGTTTTCTTGGACTAGCTGGTTATTATCGCAGATTTGTACAAGACTTCTCAAAGATAGCTACGTCATTGACTCGACTAACGCGAAATAATGAGAAATTCGAATGGACTCTGAAATGCGAAGAATGATAAAGGAAGTATACATATCAGAATCGAAAGGATATGGCATTCGAACCCGGAGATAAAGTGTTGAAAAAGATATCGTCATGAAAAGGCTTATACATATTTGGAAAGAAAGGAAAGTTGAGTCCCAGATATATTGGACTATTTGAAGTATTAAAGCAAGTCGGAAATGTGGCGTACGAGTTAGTGTTACCTTCACAGATGCAACATCTCCATAACGTATTTCACGTATCTCTTTTAAAAAAGTATAATGCAGATGCCAGTCACATAATTGAGTTGGAACCCGTTGAAATTTAGTAAGATTTATCCTATGTGGAACAACCCGTTCAAATATTAAATTAGAAAGAAAAAGTGTTTCAATCGTATTTAACATACGAAAAACAGCCTGTTCGAACTATGGATAGAAAGGTCCAGAAGCTAAGAAACAAGGAAATCAGTTTGGTTAGAGTAATATGGAAAAACCATTCGATAGAATAAGCTACATGAGAATCTAAGGAAGATATGCGAAGAAATTACCCCTCATTATTCTCCAACTGCGAAGATTCCGAGGACGGAATCCTTTAAGGAGGAGAGACTGTAACGCCCGAGAAAATTAGGCAAGTTAAGATATTAGATTGATCTCAATGTTTAATTTGATATTATATGAATAATTGATTTCTCGGTATTTAATTATAGTGTGAACTACTATTACATTTTCGAGAATACGGGTACCGTTTATTTTCTTGTGATTAGACGCATAAATTATTATAGTACATGCGATTTTGTTCGTGAAATTTTAATAATTGGATATTAACATTTTACTTATAATAATATTAAGTAAGAACATTTTTCTACTAGCAGAAAGGATATTTCTTTATAAAGCTATTACAAATTTAATCTTTTGTGCATACGACTGAGATGCTCTCTTTTATTATTCTTGGTTCATGGATAAACTTTAATGTAAAGTTCTAGAAATCTAAATATAGTTTAAAGTGATTTCTCGTGAGTTACTAAAATTATTACCTAGTATCTTATAAGTGAATTATGTAGTCATCTTCGCTATTGGATTATTATTTATTGAAGAAGTCGAGTAAATTTCAAAGATGGATAATGCTAGTTTTGAGTGATTCTTACTCTTAATTATTATTTCATATCTCTTTTAATTTTATATTATATTTTTTATTTTTATTCATTTAAATTTGGTAAAACCGAATTTCTCCTTAAATATTTTATTTAGTTAAATTTATTTATGTTAATTAAGCGAACTTCAATAATTTAAAATGACATTTATAGGAATATTTAGATAACATATGTCACATTTATTTACTTAACTATTTATTTAAGTACAAACCTACTGAAATAGAAAATGAATTTTATCAATTTATAAATAAATAATACTCTAGATGATTCTAGTTTAGTGTGGAAGTTTTCAAACTCATCATAGTTATTCTAAGGTTAGCCAAATTAACCTTGGTTAATACTAGTATAAATGAATGGATTTGGGGATCAAAATTAGCATACTTCTATGATCTCAAAACTCTCACACCATAAAACATTCTAGTATCTAAATTAGAGAAGCTAATTGGAGTGGAATTTTTGGGGTTTCAAGAAGGAATTATTGTGGTTTATCAAGAAGGAATGTGGTGGGTGTAAGAAATTGCAAAGAACCATTGTGATCATCTATTTTTAAGGTAATCAATCTTAACTATAATTATTTAGACATTAATTTCTTTAACCCATATTGTTTTGGGTAGTGATTTTTTTTTTGGGTTTTTTTATTTCTTTGCATAATTGTAAATTAATGAATTTGTTGCTAATTGAGTACCTTATAAACAAATCATGATTGTATTATTACTCCCATTAATTAGTTAGTTAAGATTTTGTGCAAATTTAAATGGTGATTTTAGCACAAAACAAATCTGTTGGGTTGTTTTTATATGGACCATTAGGGTTCAAATAAATTGATTTAGGCTTGTAGAAATTGGGTTGCCCCAAATTAGAATAACTAGGGTTTGTAAAATGAATTAAGTCATTTTGATTTGTGATATGATTTGCTGGAAATAGATTGGAATTTGGATTGATGAATCAAATGGGGATTCTTTTTGGATTGTTAAAGAGAGAGGAAAATTCAGAGGTTGAGGGGAGGGGGAGAACCGCCGCAACAGCGGTGGTGATGGTGGTGTACCCCGCCGGAAAATGAAGAGAAGAAGAAGGGAGAGGGGCCTGTGATGTAGTTGTGTGATTGTGTGTGTATTGTTTATGTATGTTCGCGACTTTTTGTGTGTGTTATAGAGAGATGAAGCCACCATCATCGGCGGTGGTGGCGGTGTAGCAACGGGAGGACAAAGGAGAGAGGGAGAAGGCGGAGAGAGAGAGAGAGAGAGTGAGAGAGAGAGAGAGAGAGAGAAGCAGAGAGATTCGAAGAGCGAGATAGAGAGAGAGGTCGGAGTTTGGCCGGAAAACAAACTTCGGGAAGAATCTGAGAATTTTGTTTGGACAGAAGCGTAGATCGGAGAAAAAGGAGTAAAAGGAAAGTAAGTTTGGCGAGTTTGGGCGTCGCTGGAATTTCTCCGGATGGCAGCCGCCACTAGCGGCAGCCATGGATGCAGGCGAAGTGAGGGGGTGAGGAAGAAAGAGGGAGGGGTAGAACAGTATTTTACAAATAAATGATTTGATTTATGTAAATTATAGGAAGATAAATAAAAGTAATAAATAAATAACAAAGAAATAAAGTAAAATGAGTGAAAAAGAATAGAAATTTTGGATTTAAATAAATAATTAAATAGAATAAAAGGAGTGATTAATTGACTTATTAGATGAATAAATAAAAAGAATAGATCGAGTGAATATTGGTTAATTGATTGATTGAACATTTAGTGGAAGATTAAAAAAATTAATAATACCATTGGAATTATTAATGGATTCTATTTTCTTGATTACTTTAAGAAATAAAATAAAGTTTAGACTTTTAATAAATTGGAATAAGTAAATGAATTATTCATAATTCCATTTTGGAATAAAATAGAATAAAATAGAATAAAAAGGGTCAAATGACTTTGACTAATATTACGCCTAAGATTTAATAAGAGTGTGAATATTACCTTAATGTCGATAGTTGAGAGAACCGTTAAATAGCACATAACACGTAACAAACGACGACTCGTTAAAAAATGTTTATTAAATAATTCTCGTTATTATCGCTTAATTGACGAGTGGGTATTTATATGTATCAAAGTAGAATTTATAACGGAGAAATAATATTTCTAACCCTTTTGCGCTAATTAAAATAGCATTATATTGAACTCAAATTTCAAATCTATGAATAATTATTATTTGATAATTTGGGATACTTTCTTCACCAAAAAGGGAAATAATATATATATTGGAAGTGAGTGCACCATTAAAATCATTAGAATATTTCCTAATATTAAATAATTTCTTGAGATAAATAATGCAAATTATGATTTACGAGAGAAGATATTTTGAAATATTTATACTAAAATGATTTTGATGTGATATACTATTTAGAAAATATCCAAAGTGAGATTGTATAACCCGGAAAGGTGAATATTGCTGCTTGTGTGCTAATTGTTGGAGACAAGACAAGTTTTCTCTGCTCCCTTCCTATTTTGACTTATGTATATATTGCTTATTAACGATGAATATTATGGTTTTATGGAGACCTCATTGATGAGCCAATAAAAGGCGTAAGCTAAGATTTTGTCGGTCCGTCAGATAGAGCAGGACCCGTTATAAGAAAGGTGGAATAAATGAAAGATATCGAGTCCTCTGTCTGTTTCAATTGTATGTATTCATAATTTTGAAAGTTATATTTTGAAAGGTCCCGTAAGAGGGCTATTTTAAACTAGAAGGGGCGTTGAATAGCTTAATTCCCAATTTAAAAATAGTTGTGGCGTTTAAAAATATTTTATCCCTTTTTAAAACTAGTGGTTATGCAGTTTATATGTGCGGAAAATAAAGTGCAAGGAAAGAAAATACCACACAGTGATTTTATCCTGGTTCGCGATGGCGCAATCTCTAATAGATTCGCTCACCCCTACTCCAGTCCCCGAGCTCCTCTCCCGGACTCGGGATTTTCCCTTATAATAAACTCGCCCCTTTAGTAGGCGGAGAAGCCTTTACACCCTTTACAAGTATTTGTCTTGGTACGTAACACCAAGGTCACCACCTCAAAATAAATGTATTACCTACACAACTTATCTTAGACAATAACTCCCCGCTATTTCTTCAAAGTTGTTGTAGAGCCTTTGTGTGGACTTGGCTTCCTTAGCTTTTGCCGGTCTTGGATCTTAGTGATCCGGTCTTGGGTCTTTCCTCTTCTTCACGGTGTGAAGACTACTAACTCCCCGTTAGTACGTCTAGGACTTGGGTCTTAGAACGAGAATCACCTCGCATCACTTCACCTCACTACAAAACTAATAACACAATCCACGAAACAAAACAAGTAGGAAAAGATTTGTTTTGAACTAGTATGTTAATGTACTAGCCCACAAGTAGTATAATATCCAAATAAGAATATTAAAACTAATTAGTTATACTTGACTTAGAATAATACAAGATGGTCAAGTATATTTATAACTACTCCTTTATAGATTTAATAAAGTTGTGGAGTAATATGAGAAGTCCCATTTTATATTAAGCACTTATGGCTTATGACTTCTTTAGTATTCTTCTTCTTTCGATTAAGTATTTATGGATCGAAGAATACTTTAATTACAACCTCGGAGTTGTAATTTTACCATTAAGTATATCAACTTAGGGTTTTAAGGTATACTTGTATATTGACGATTATAAGGTCAAAGTATACTCTTTTAACTTCAAGCATGTTTATAAGATTTATGAGTCTTAGCCAAGAACCAATTAAATAAGTGCAATTAATTGGCTTAAGATTGTTCTTTTCGAAGTTTGGACGAATAATTACGAGTATTTTATAGATATCATAGTATAACCCCACGGAACATTGAAAGATGTTAGAAGGGGTTTATACGATATGACTCGTAATTGTTTATATACACGATATGTGTTAGCCAAGATCCAATTAAATAGCATAAATTAATTGGCTAACTCGTGGATTTGATTTGTCCTTAATTTTAACGGATGATTACGAAGTGTTTATAGATCGAGTTATAATCCCTCGAAACACTAAAGATGTTAGAAGGGATTAAAACTTTGCTTCGTAATAATTTATATGCACGAAATGGTTAGCCAAGATCCAGTTAAATAAAGTGCAAGTAATTGGCTAACTGGTGAACATAATCCGTTTTGATATTTGACAAATTACGAAGTGTTTATAGATCGAATTATAATCTCCCGAAACACTAGAGATGTTAGAAGGGATTAAAACTTTACTTCGTAATATTTTATGTGCACGAATAATGTTAGCCAAGATCCAATAATAAAAATAATTGGCTAACTCGTGAACTTGGGTCAAATATAATCTCCCCTTTGGAGATAAAATACTTTTGTTTACAGATCTTCTTTTTGAAATGATTTATGTGAAGATCAAGTACTTATTCGAATTCCGAGTTCGAATCTTAGTTCTCTTGAGAACTTTGTTTATAAGAGATCTTGCATTAGAGTTTAATATGAAGGAGAGAAATTAAATACAAATCTCACATAAAAAGAACCCAAATAAGAAGCTAAAACTAACCACTTTTGAAAAATAGTCGGAAAAGTTCACCGGAAAAATTCGCCGGAGGTTCGGCCGGATTTTGGCACTTTGGTCAAACTTGGGCAGCCCTTTAGGAGGCCGGGAAGTGGTAGTGGATGAGCTCACTTGGTGGGATAAATCTTGGTTTGGGTAAAGCTAAACTTGGGTTTCAAAAACCTTGTATACATGTAAGTATATAAAAGAGAGAGGGGGTTTTTTAGAAGAAGTGTGTGTATAGAATTTGAAAGAGATAAAGAGAAGCAGTTCTTGAAAAAATCCCACCAACTTTATGGCTCTTTATCTTGAAGAAAATGGGTTGGGGTGGGGGTTTATTTATAGGAGAAGTTGGGTGGATTTAATGGTTGAGATTTGAGAAGGAATGAATGGTGGATGGAGTGTATCACATGGATTGATGACATGGAAAGTAGGTCGTGTTTCTTTGCAAGTGGGAAGGAAGCACAAGCTAGTATTCATTCCAATCTCAGCTGATATATATATATATATATATATATATATATATATATATTAAATATATATTTTTCTTTTCTTTTAATCATTGTTTAATCACTTTAATTAAGGATTAAACACCATTAATTATGACCACCTTAAAAACTCCTAAATAAATACCATAAAAAATATGATAAATACTTAAATAATATAAATTGATGTCCTGCAAGTTTTGGTCAACTTTAGTCAATGGTAACTAGGTCAAACGTGGTCAACTGTGGGACCAACTACCTCGATTTTTGTGCCTAGACAAAAATTCTCTGAATGCTACAAAATTTATACCATACTTAGAAAGTATCATTTAAATTATCCATACCAAATTTCAAATCATTATAGCATGTGGAAGTATTTTATCTAAAAATGAAACTGTTCTGTCAGTCTTTCTTCCGAAATAAAAATATCGTTGGTCTTGAAATAAAGGAGATGGATCTTTTGACCAAAGTTTTGACTTGTATAAATACTTAAAATATATTTCCTAATATATAAAATATATTTGGATGGTAGGAAATGTGTTTGAGTATTTTTGAATAATTTTCTCCGAGAAATGCTGATTTTACGAAACGGGAGAAAATTACTGTAAGTATTCATAAATGAGTTGCAGAACTGGATATTAATATTCCAACTTTGAATATTAATAATCTTTGAATAAAAACTCTTTTAATATATATAGAGATATATTTTTGGAGTGAAGAGTTAAATATTTTTGATATAACACGAGACCTCTAAATAATATTTCTGCAATATTCCTTATTCGAGCTTGTTGCTATATTCCTGTTGCAACACAGATCTAAGAAATATCGTATCTTGATGTTTCTTCTTTGATCATATTTCCTTAGAGATATATTCCATAAATATATAGTTTTGATATTTTGCAAAAATGGAATATCTCTTTTATCTGTTTAAAAGACATGATTTTGCTCGTTTGACTTTTCGACTTTGATTTGGATCAATTAAATTTATGTCCTAATGGAGAGGATCTACGTGTTCTTAATTTTATGTTTAATCGTACAAATACAAAAATAAATAATATATCGAAGATATCCTTTCAATCTTCCCCTTTTTGGTATTTTCCAAACAAACATAAAATTAATAGTGTGTGCTTCCCCTTGGTATATGCATGAATTTTTGAAAAATATTTTGCATATAAAGCATTTATGTACTTAGAGATTAAATCTCTTTCTTGAGATCCTGCAAAATACTTTGTTAGATGTATCATACAATAATAGAAGCATGGATAGATCCTTGTATATCAAAAAGATAGCAATTATCTAAAAATTGGAAATTAGGGGTCCAAATCTCTTATACTTGTTCAAATTGATCATAATTTCTCTTCCCCTTTTATTTGGTATATGCCAAAAAGAGTGTATATTTATGAGGAAGAGTTGTATCTAAAAGTATTGACTAGGTAAGCATGGCAATTTGATCATAGATCTAGTCAAGTACATGTATTTTGATCATGTAGGAATTAGATGCAAGATATTGTTGATCTGTTTTTACATGTATTGAAAGAAAACAGTTGATGTAATACTGTTGAGATATAGTCAGTTTAGCAAATCAAAATAAAAGAACTGTTTTAAGCATGCATGGTTTGATTTAAAAGATATGATGTAATGTTCAATGGCCAATACTAATTATATCTATTAGTAGTTGATCCCTTTTCAATTTGATTACCAAAGATTGTAGTCAAAACAGTTTTTATAAGAATAATTTCATGATCGTGTGATTTAGCCGCTTGTTTGAACTTATATTTAAAGATCATTTAATTAAGATTTAGCAAGTTTATTTCATTTTGACAGATTGCATGTAACTTTAGACAACTTTTACTAAGCCAATTTTATTCTTTTTCAGTCTGGAGTATATCTTGATGCATAAGAATAAGGCCTTAGTGTTTTACAATCTAGAATACATAATTCTATAATCTCAAATTACAAGAACTGTCACTAATACAATCTAGTCTTTTTGGTACAAAATCTAATACTAATACAATCTTTGTCTATGCTAGGTCTAAGTAACAGACTACACAGTTTGAGATCTAATACAGTCTAGTTGATGACATTACATTTAACAAGGTCTAATACAAACTAAAATTCTGTCTTGAATGAATCCAATTTAACAACAGCAGCTAAGCACATATTTTACAATGCTGACCAACTAATACAATATAGTATGACTGATTGACTAACCAGAGACTATACTTAACACATCAGACTAATAGTGAAATTGAGAACAAGGTGCACATACCTTTAGAATGGTAACTGGGATGGTTTGTGCATTGAGTAGTGTGAATAATATAGATAAAATATATAAGGAAAATTTTCTTCTCACCCTTTATACCTTTAAAATGAGCTTTCTTGGAATGCATTGAACTGGACTTTGTCAAATTCTATATATATTGGTAGATTCTCAGAGATGTGCATTTCCTGCAAATTAGTTTGACATAGAAAGCAATTGCCAGCAATTTACATAACTGTTAGCTGTATCAGAATAAAGTACTGGAGTATGTGCAAGAACAGAAATGTTCTTTTCAATTAATGTGGTTTACTGTTTGAATACAAGTGATTTTATATCAGATCTAAATCCTTCACGAGAAATAGATTTTACTAACTTATATTTTTATACCAGAAAACATAGAAATGTTTAAAGTCAGATTTGACTTTGATCCTGCATAGAATGGTTAGTGAGTTTAAGAGGAAACTTGTAGTATAATAATGATAGAGTATACAACACCAGAAGTAACAGAATGCAGAGTATATTACATAGAACAAAAGTGTTCATATCAATCAGTGTGGTTCACTGATTAAATAGAACAAAGTTCTGCACCTGTGTTAAGAGATTACAAAGCCTAAGGAGTGCATACACTCCATCAAATCTAAACACAGTTAAACAAAAATTCAAGATTACAACCAACACAAAGTCTGATAAGTTACAAATACATCAGATAATACCAAAATAGGTACATAACAGCAAGTATCAGCACAACATCACAGAGCAGACTTCATCACATAACAGAATCAGGTAAGTTAACCAATCACATTTCCAGCAGCATCACAGATATGAACCAAATCAGGAAAATTATCAATCAGTTGACCTTTAGCACCCACATTAACCTCTTCTAACTCATGAATCATAGCAGTGTTATCATGCATAGGGACTTGAAAAGAATTAACAACATCTTTATCAGTCATGCAATGAGTTCCTAGAGTAGATGCAACCAAATGCTCTAAATATGTAATCCTATGTTTGTAAGAGGCAGTGAGACTCTCTAATTCTCCTACTTTTTCCTTAATCTCATTGTACTCTTCCTTAACCCTCTTAAGTTCAAGTTTTAACTCATGAAACATGGTTCAGACTCAAACTTAGACAGAAACACATATTCCTCTCTTATGAACCGAGGAATAACTGTGGGAGTTGCCTTTTGAGGCTCACAGTGCATCAGGGCCACTTGTGGCCTAATGTACAAGATTAGAAAATGCTTCCGGCATGTTAATGTTGCAAAATGCAAAGAAGGATGAGATTAGCATATCATAAGGCATATAATCTACAAGATGTGCATTGATCATGTTTAGAAGAATAACATAAGATATACTGAAGTGGATTTTGTTTGTGCATAAAAGATACATGATTTTCATATCAAAGAAATCAAAATACTTACTTTAATTTGGTTTTGGCATAACATTTACCCTAATGATTAGAGCAAGATGTTACAAAGTGTCAGTGACGTGTTTGAAATGAATACCACAATTAACATCACATAGACCATCAGGAATATCAGATTTACAAAAAGTGCCAAGCATTAGTTTAAATTCAGATTTGTTAAAAACAAACAGAGAGAAGATATCCTCACAAGGCAACTCACACAAATACAAAGGTAAATGTAGTTCCCTATTAATGCTTTTGTTATCAACACAAATGACCTTTTTGTTGACTGATGTAGTGAAATGCAGTATGCCATCTACCCCTTTTATGATATTCATATTACAATAGAACTCTCCCATGAGGTGTGTGCAGTAGTGCTTACCTAAGTTATACATGAGACCATCCCACCTAGCCCTTCTAATTATGAACTCTACTTCACCCTTCACATCAACACAAGTGCTAGGTTGGACATTTTTGACAAGTTTAAGAAACCTTTTGGAGTTTGAAGGGTTTGACAGTTTTGGTGGAAGGGGCTTTGGTGTGTTCATAGAGGTGTTTGGATTTTGTCTTAGATTGGCCTTTCTGGTGTAAACTTTGGCATGCAAAGGTTTAAGAGGTATAGGATTAGGGGATTTAGGGATTTGATATTTTCTGCTTTGATAGAAAAGGATGGTATGGTTCTTGTATCCCTTTTTAAATTGTCTTGGAGGGAAGTGTCTGTTGTGATAGTGTTTAGGTTGTGAAGTTTGAACAGTTTTGAAAGCAGAGGTTTTGTGGTGATGAAATTGATTTTTCTCCATATTTTCAAGAAGATATGGGTTTTCAATCAATGGTCTTGGTTTAGGGTAAAAAGGGTTAGCATTTGGGTTCATATTGCAAGTAAAGTGGATTTTATGCAACTAGTGTGAGTGTGAATGCAGCATACAAGATATGCATATATATAACCATTTAATACAGATGCAAAGAGAAAAGATTTTAAAAAATTAAGATTTTTAGAAATTGTTTACTATTCATGAACAGTGAAAAATATTTAATGCATGCATGGCTGTGTTACATAAAAGTCCAAGTTCTTTATGAATAGATACTAGGATGATGCATATGAATGAGTGATGTAATGCAGCACATATACACAGATGCATGGATTAGTATAGTAGAGAATAAAGAATGTATAATTTCTTTGTCTTTGTGTCTACTTTAGAAAATAGCATAGTATTTAAGTACAAGTTTTGGAAACTGTGTGACATAAAGTTGATATCATAGCTTACTCTATTACACAGGGACTGTACTTTCAGTGCAGGAGCATTTAAGGATGAGCTGTGTGTGAAGTGAGTTTGAAAGAAGAACTGATTTTTAATACACATAAAATATGTTACATTTATTTCTCAAGAAACTATGTTATTAAGGAGATGCTACCAAGGGAATATCATGCACATTAAAAACAAAACAAGGCATACATAATCAGTTTTTATTTCATTCATCAAGCATTCAAGGAAATACAACACTCAGATCATTTATATCAGATATTACACTTTAAATGCAGTAAGTTAAAAAAAATGTCACCTAATTGTTCTAAGTGGCCATTAATCACAGCAGTGATCCAGATACAGGGATGCTCAAGGCTCCCCTGCCAGGTCTTACTGTGAGGGCTGGTGTGTGAGTGTATTATTTTATTTTTATTACACAAACCAGTCTTCAATATACCTTATCTGATTTCTTATAACTGCTTAAGCACAAATAAACACATAATAGTAAACAGTGTTGCACTATAAGTCCACAAATTATATATATTCAAGAAAACATGATGCACAGACTCAGTACACCTATCAATTAGACAAGTAGAGATTGGAGACAACAAGACATTTCTTATCCAGATTCAATGTATTCAGCTTAAGACTGCAATCAGGACAACTTGCACATTCATTTGGTCACACATTTAAACAGACTTAACATTTCAATAATCTTAGATCAATTAGGTAGATTAAAAATAGACTAATGCCAAGCAGTATGATCACATATAGTGATAATTATCATGTAAGTAGTTCAATTTAACCAAGTAACCAACATAATCAAGTGTTAGCATGTTCAGTGTCTATTTCACACAGATTTTATCACTTAAAGAAATAACAAAACATTTTCAATATTTTAATCTTGATTATACATTTGGTTCCTGACAGAGAATGAAGGCAAAAGTCTGTTTTCTTTTTAAAGGAAAGTGATAGTAGAGAACTTGTTAAGACAGAACTGTGATTTATCAATCCAAGACAGATTACTTTTTAAAGTACTATTTGAAAAATAATGTATACAAGCTGTGTCAAAAACTCAAGTAATATTCTTTAATAACACATAGATCACAAGCACATATGCTTATATTTCTGCAAAGATTAATCAGGAACTCAGAGCACAAATATATATAATTGTTGTTTTGCAAAGCTCAATCAGATAATTAGATCACAAATATAAACATCCATGTTAAAAACTTAATCCAACATGATTTATATTTAGGTAACTTCATCATTAGACAGATAAGAATCATGAAATATACTAATTTCTTACTTTAAACAACCATTAAGATAAAGTTTAGATTAATAAAATTTATTGACTAAACAACACAGCTAATAGGTAATCTTCAAACCAACAGACAATCACAAATTCAAAGTTAATCACAAATCTACCAGATAAACATTAATCCAACAGATAATCACAAATTCACAGTTAATCACAAATTCACCAGATAACACAAATCCAATAGATAATCACAAATCCACCAGATTAACATAAATCCAACTGATAATCACAAGTTCATCAGATTAACATAAATCCAACCGATAATCCAAACTATATTCCTTTAATTCGATCAAACACATAATATACTTAATTCACAGTTTCATCGAAAATATATCACAGGACATTCATCTCACAAAGATACAAATTAATCAGATAATAATTGATTTAACTTTCGGTCAAGTCCCTCAAAAACAAAATCAATCAAATTAGACTGAAAGGATTTCAGATTTCTTACCTGAGCCTAGAGTCTGGCCTGACTCATAGGATTTACCTGGTTGACTCAGTCGCGGACTGAGTCAACTTCCGTTTTACCTTATTATGTCGCATGCAGCCTTCGAATCTTCTTTTCCGAGAGGATATTGCACTTATCAGTCTTCTCCTGTCATCAAACTTTGAAAATATGTTAGATTTTCATTGAATCGATGAATCAAAAACATAAATGAGTGTATATATATGTAAATCAATCAATTTAATGTTTAATTTGATGATTCTCATTCAATTTATATAGAAATCGTCGATTTTTATCATCTAAATCGAATTGATTTACCAACCCAACCAACTGTCTTCATCATATCTTTTAGAGATATGATGATTATATATATATAAGCATAGTATCTGTAAGAATTCATCAAGGATTTGAAGGGGAAAAATGAAGAAATCAATATAGGGTTCTTCGAAAGAGGAGGAGAGAAGAAGAGAGGCGAGAGAGAGTTTAAATATTAGGTTTAAGAAATAAACTGAGAGCGTGCACTGTACAAACAGCGTATCGTTTATATATTTTATGGGATGGACGACTAAGATTAATTAGGGTTAATGATGAATGGCCAGGATTATATGGTTTTAATAGAAATTGGGTTTGTAAATAAATGGGCTGGGCCTTGTTATTTAGAAAATCTGGGCTGATTGAGGATAAATAGATAATCTTTTAAAACATATCTAGGCCAGATATATATTTGATTTGGGCTGGATAAAAGAAAATGAATATAGATGGATTATTATATATTCATCCTAATATAATTTTTTTTTCAAAATATTTAAATATATATAAATATCACAAAAATATATATAATTAAATAACATATATTTATAGATATATCTCAAAAAAATGAGACTAGATATATATATATATATATATATATATATATATTTAAGAACAAAATAAATATATATACATATATATAGAAATATATATATATATATATATATATATAAATAACTGAAAATAACAATCAGTTTATATAGGAAAGACTTCTAAATATTTATAAATCTCACGGAATAATAAATATTCACTCGATAAAGTTTATTTTCCCGGTTAATCTGGTCTATTTATGTTATCTTAACCCGATCAATAAATTTCTTTATTGATAAATCTGAGTTTCAGATAAACTTAATAACTTGATTGGAAGAATATCCTTATCGTTGAGACTTCTTTATAATTCTCAAATGTTCTTTATATAAACCATTATTTCATAAATTCCAACATTATCCAAGCGGAGTTTAGTGAATCTTTCAGAATTTAATGGTTTTGTGAATATGTCAGCGAGATTGATCGCAGTATCAATATGAGTCATTTTTATATCGCCTTTATTGACATGATCACGTAAAAGATGATGTCTCACATCTATATGTTTAGATCTAGAATGTAATACGGGATTCTTACTAAGATCAATAGCACTCGTATTATCACATAAGATTAAGATCACATCAAATTTTATATTATAGTCAGCTAGTGTTTGCTTCATCCACAGAATTTGAGCACAACACTTCGCAGCTGCTATATACTCAGCCTCGGTTGTTGAGATGGATACAGAATTTTGTTTATTTGAAAACCAAGAAAATAAACATCCACCGAGAAACTGACAAGTACCACTAGTACTTTTTCAGTCAACTTAATGCCCGGCATAGTCCGAATCAGAAAAACATAATAAGTCAAATGGTATTCCTTTTGGATACCAAAGACCAACATCAGTGGTTCCTTTAAAATATCTCAATATCTTTTTTACCGCGGATAAATGAGATTCTTTCGGTGCTACTTGAAACCTAGCACACTTACAAACACTATATTGAATATCGGGACGACTTGCAGTTATATAGAGCAAGCTACCGATCATTCCTCGATATTTCTTTGTGCCTACGGGAATTCCTTTTGAATCTTCCGTTAATTTATCGGATGTAGACATAGGAGTAGAGATGGGTTTGGCATTATTCATTTCAAATTTTTTCAACATCTCTTTACAATTCTTGGATTGAGAGATATGGATGCCTTCATCAGATTGCCTTACCCAAAAAGAAGTTTAATTCTCCCATCATACTCATCTTGAAATATTTACTCATATTTTCAGAGAATTCTTTACATAGTGCATCATTTGTTGATCCAAAAATGATGTCATCTACGTATATTTGTATGAGCAATATATCATCTTTTTCTTGCCTCGTAAATAAGGTTTTATCGGTCGTTCCCATCTTAAATTTATTTTCTAGTAGGAACTTGCTCAACCTTTCGTACCATGCTGTTGGGGCTTGTTTTAAGCCATATAGAGCTTTATATAATTTATAGACATAATCGGGATGTGTTGCATCTTCAAACCTCGGAAGTTGTTTCACATATACTTCCTCTTCCAAAATCCCGTTTAAAAATGCAGATTTCACATCCATTTGATAGACTTTAAAATTTTTATGACAAGCATAAGCCAATAGCATTCGAATTGATTCAATTCTTGCTACCGGTGCATATGTTTCATCAAAGTATATACCTTCCATTTGGGTATATCCTTGTGCAACTAATCTTGCTTTATTTTGAACTACCGTTCCATTCTCATCTAATTTATTTCGAAATACCCATTTTGTGCCAATTATGGAAGTATCATGAGGCTTAGGGACAAGTTCCCACACTTTACTACGAGTAAATTGGAGCAATTCATCTTGCATAACATCAATCCAATCCTCATCTAATAAAGCCTCTTTCGCGGTCTTAGGTTCTATTTGAGATGGAAAACTAAGATGATTCACAACGTTTTGAACTTGTGACCGTGTTTGAACTCCCTTCCTTAAGTCTCCAAGCACATTATCTAATGGATGACTTTTTATAGTTGGAATTGCTTGAGGAAGTTCATCTTCCTTTTCGTCCAATTCTAATGGATTTTTATGTACGTGAGTTCCGAGATCCATATTTTTGAATTGTCAAATAACCTTTTCAATATCATCTTGTTCAATATTTTCTTGGTCAACAAGATTTTTATATTTCGCCGGTGGTTTACTTTCATCAAAAGCAACATTCATAGATTCTTCCACCACAAGCGATTTGAGGTTAAACACTCGATAAGCTTTACTATTGTTCGAGTATCCAATAAATATACCTTCGTTTGATTTAGGATCAAACTTTGTAAGGTACTCTTTTGAATTTAATATGAAGCACTTACTTCCGAATATTCGAAAGTAGCTTAGTTTCGGAGTTTTGCCAAAATATAACTCATAAGGAGTCTTTTGTTTTATAGGTCGTAGCAAAACCCGATTAAGAATATGGCAAGCGGTTGACATAGCCTCGGCCCAAAAATATTTAGGTCGACGATATTCATTTAGCATTGTGCTAGCCATTTCTTGGAGTGTTCTATTTTTCCGTTCAACTACTCCGTTGGATTGAGGAGTGTATGGAGCGGAAAAATTATGTGTGATGCCATGTTCATCCCAAAGTTGGTGAAACTTGAATTCTCAAATTCTTTACCATGATCAGTCCTTATATAGACTATGGTTTTATTTTGTTGATTTTGAATCCTTTTACATAAAGATGAGAATGATTCAAAAGCATCACGTTTGGCTTTGAGAAATTTAGTCCATGTGAATCGTGAATAATCATCCACAACTACCAACATATATGAGCAACCTCCGAGAGTTTGTATTGGAACCGGACCAATAAGATCCATATGTAGTAGCTCGAGAGGTCTCGAGGTAGATATCATAAACTTTGCTTTGTGATAAGCTCTAATTTATTTACCAACTTTGCAAGCTTCACAAGTATGATCTTTATGATAGTTTAGTTTTGGTATACCTCGGACATGGTCTTTAGTTGGTATATTCTTAATCAACTTCATATTGGCATATCCTAATCTTCGATGCCATAGCCATGTATCATCATTTATAGTGATTAGGCACACATGCACTTGTTTGCTCATGTCACATGTATAAACATTTTTATTTCTAGGGCAAGTGAGAACCAACTTTCCAAATTTATCTAATATAGAACAATTAGTAGTATAGAAAATTACCTTGTAATCATTGTCGCATAATTGACTGATGGAGAGAAGATTGTACCTTAACCCGGTGACCAATTGAACGTCGGAAATTTTACCTTTCCCATTTCTGATATCTCCGATGCCGACAATGTTTCCTTTACTACTATCACCAAATGTTACGCTCCCCACGGTAACCTTTTTAATGTTGTTCAAGAGTGACTTATTACCGGTCATATGTCTTGAACATCCACTATCAAGGTACCATATGTCTTGTTTCACGGCAAGACAAACCTACATACATGATTAGTTAAATTTATAGGTACCCCTTTGTCTTGAGGGTCCTGGGGTTAGTACATCATATATAACATTTGATTTATGAAAGAATCTAGGCATGGTATAATCATCATTAGGCATATAAATATTTCTAGATGCATAAGGCCTAGTTTGAGGTTGATAATACCTAGAGTTATCATGAAATCTTGATGGAGCATGATAAACATTATATCTATTATTAGCATGGTAAGTAGCATAAACATTTCTACTAAGAGGTTGTTGTCTTCTAAATGCATTACCATTTACATGATATTGTGTATTTCTATTTTGAAACATAGTTGGTTGATGAGACCATTGTTGCCTTGGATTCTTATATTCCATATTTTTATGAGGCACACATTTATCATCTTTCTTGTATGATTCCTTGTGAATCCATACATGTTTCCCCTTAATTTCACCATTCTTGAATTTGCAATATTGAATGGTATGTCCCATTTTATTGCAATAAGAACATTTATAAGATGGTGATTCGGGTGAAGTCTTTATTAGTGATACAAATCTCCGAGTATTTTCTTTAGGAGTAGAATTCTTATTATATCCCAAACCTTCATGAATATATGAGGTTTTGTATGCACCATTTGATCCAACATCTTATTGTCTTTTGTAAATCTTTGAATAACTTCTTCAAGATTTTCATTTTCTTTCTTTAAGGCATCAATCTTGTTGTTAAGGATTCTTTCTTGATCCTTAATTTGAGCTATGAGTTTATAATTTTCTTCTTTTAGCCTTAGAGCTTCACCTTTAAGCTCATTGGTTTCCAATAGCTCATTTTTTTATCAAGATTGTTTTTTATAAGATGTTTCTATATCTTGAACATTTGATTCATTTAGAATCTTTAAGTTCAATAGATCAACGTGAAGTTTAAAATATTATCATTCAATTGTATCTTTTCACGTTCCATCTCTTCGTCTTTGAGAATTAATGATGTATTCTGTGGCGCCCTCCAAACCCGGGTCAGAAGTTTGGGGTCCACAACACATATACAATATATAAACCTATATATGAAATATTATTTGCAATGACCCTGCTTTACATAACCACGGATAGCAACAGGTTAAAGTATGAAAACAAGCCACAACCTTAACATTTATTACAATGTACCAAATCCCAACTAATTTAACTTACAACTGATAATGAAATTATTCTTACAATCTTATTATCTCACTACCATAAGAAGTTTCTGCTAGCTCGATCCAACTCGAACTGGAATCCTAGCTCGCACTTTGGACTGAAGAACTTCACTATCATCCATATCCTTCTTAACTGTAAAATATATAAAAAGATTCGCAAGAGTGAGCTAACTAGCTCAGCAAGTCATATTATCAATAACTGAGGTTAAACAATAATCAAACAAGATGATTTGAAGGAATCAAGTTTCCTGTTAAACAATCAATAAAATTGGATATTCATTTTAAGTTTTTTAAAACCAAGGTTAGGTTGCTGATCAGTCACGCACTAACCCCGAGCAAAGCACACAACACTGCTCTAATTACTGGATCCAAGGCATACATTGGCCTAACTTGACCATTGATATGGTCTGACCACGAATCTGGTCCCTATATAAAAACTATCCAATTCTAAAGCAGTTTAATATGATAAACAATATAATTCAATAAAACAAGATCGTAATCAACATTGATGAAACATTTGTATAAAGGCATAATGCATTTCATGAATATCACAAGGGGTATCGAAGTATGTATAAGAAATGGCCTCCAGCTTGTAGGAGAATCGGGTATTAGAGGAACAATGGTTTACAAGATTTAGTTCTTTGATGTCGCAAGGTATGGTTGAGTATAAAAGTTTCGGTATGTTTAAACAATTTTGTTCCAGTGTTTGGTATATGATGGGTATATATTTGTGGAGTAGTATCGTATTTGTGTGGTTTAGTATCTGGTAAATCAACAAGAAATGGTTTACAAAGAATAAGGCTTACGGCTCAAAGATAAAATGATGTGGCTCAGGTTCAAGGCTGAAGGATTCAAAGTATTTAAAATATAAAACAGAGCTATTTTGAATATTAACAGTATGTCACAAGAGAATTTAGAAATATTTACAATATATCTCGAGAAAGGTTTAGAAGTACTTGCCTTACAAGGCTTTACAACTATTACTGATCAATTCTGAGCCGAGTCTGTCGCTCAAGCTTTAATGTCCAACTACTAGATCACATTAGATTCGAGTTTGATACTCAAGTTTCTCTGTTGAAACTCTACTGAGCTCGCCGACTGACTACTAGGTCATCTTTAGTCCATCGTTCACTTTCAGGTTCCCGACTATAACCTACAGGGTCGAAATTCCCTACGTTAGTTACCCAGTTATGCTTGACATATCCTCTCTAATCACGTACCCATATGATAGCATATTTCGACTCCTAATCATTCATATTATAATAACACAACCCATAATTAGAGTTCACGTTCTCGAAATCGGTTTAGTATTCGTTTTCAGAAAATACTTATACTTGTCATTTTACGAAATTAGGGTTACTGAGTTTTGGACAGAATATTTACCACAACATACAATCAAGTTCGTATAAAGTATAAGTATATATATGTATTCATTCGACGTCCCGATAATTATCGGATACGTTTCCGTATTTTCATAGTTCAATTTCCCGAAAATCGGACAGCGTTCCCTTTGTTTATCGGACTACCCGTGGAAACATCAATCGACGTCAAATCTCAAACGCAACAATCGCAACAATTATCCAGCATCCATAATTTTCCAAACACCAATTTAATACTATTATTAATTATTATTCATATTTTACATTTATTTATTTAAATTAGGACTCAGAATATAATCATCACGGTCCACCGTTGGCTCACCGAAACTCATCGCCGACGGCGATAAAATTTACGGGTACCCGATTAATTTCGGGTTTCAAACATAAATTTCATCGATAATTAACTTTTCCGCATGAAATTCATTTGTACATCACGAATATTAATCAAATACAATCTGTAAAATAAATAAAAATTAATTCATCGTTAACCGAAATAAAACAATAACAGCAGCCACCACACAACATCACGATCACGCACGCGCCACCGTGCGCACATACACACCACTCACACACTCGCACAATACATACACACACTGTATATATATTCCTATATATACCAAAAACTGGACAAGGACACAGTATAGGGAGAAATAAGAGCAAGACGACGACAGTACCAGAAAAATAGCCCGGAAAACCAAAAACCGGCGACCACCATCAAGGGAACTGAGCATCGGCGGGAAGGAAACAGGGAAATAGGGGAATAGAGAGAAAAAGAGAAGATAAAAAGAAAGAAGTGGTGAGAGTAACAGAGAGAGACGAGAATCGAGAGAAGAAATTAGGAAATGAGGTCGAGAGAGGGGGATGCAGGGGTATATTTGATGCTTTTGTTCCTCTTTTTTTTAATCAAATAACAAGACACTGCCACGAATCCCCGAAGAGTTGAGATGTTAACACGTAGCTGTGCCACGTGTCCATGTTTTTGCCCGCAGGCCGGTTTTGTTTCAGAATTTGTGATTTAACGAACTAAAATGCGTGCAAATAAAATTACAACAATTATCAAAATAATTCTAAAATTTTTGGAATATTTGAAAACTAATAAAATAAAATTTTCAAAATTTTTAAATCATTTTTGGATCATGCAATATACCTGCATTTTTACGATTTAGCGCACAAACATGCGGGTGAAACTAACTCCGAAAATTCCCAAAATAATTTTAAAATTCTCAGAATAATACGAACTTAATAAAATATAAGTTTCATAATTTTTTTAAAGATTTCCATAGTTAAATATGGATTTTACCATTAAACACACTCAGAAAATAATTTAAAAATAAATAATTAACGAAATATTGATTTCTCAATTTTATGAAGTCCTAAAAATAATTATTGAAATTATAAAGTTATCAAAACAATTTTAGAGAGAATCTAGGTATTTATGGAAAGAAAACTGCAATAATACCATCTTTAACAACGATACAAAATCATACCATTCATTAATTAACCACGCAATTCAATTTTATACACTAATAATTGCATACACATAGTGACAGAGTAATAACCCACTCACTGAACCCACACAAATATTTTATTTAATTATCTATTCCATAATTACACATTAAAATAATAATAAAAATATACGGGTCGGTATATATTCTCTATTTCAAGGTTGATTATATTTTCTTGAAGTTTATTTACTTCAACCTTGATGAGATGGTTTTGATCTTTTAGAGGTGTAATCTCTTTTTCATCTTGGACTCTTGAGTCCATCATCCGAGTATACTCTTTATTTTGAGTATGATGTATTTCTTCTATTTTCATTTTTTCGGACCATACTAAGTGAAGCCTTTGATCAACATCTTTGTATTTACTTTTATATTCTACCACAAGTCCAATTAAATCATGCTTATTCATGTCCATAAGTGATAAATTAGATTCATCCAATAATGATTTAATTGAGACGTAGTTAGATGTTACCTCTTCATTTGTAGAGGAGATTTCCCTAGATGTAGTTTCTTCTCCGAGAGCCATCAAGCATAGATTCACCACTTCTTCACTAGCTTCCGGAGCTTCTTCATCTTCACTTAGATCCCAACCATTTTCGGCCACGAGACTTCGCCCCTTTGATAGTTTAGGACATTCTCTTTTATAATGACCGGGTTGTTTACACTCGAAACACACATATTGTGTTTCCTCCAGAGATGGATCTTTAGGTTTTGGAGGAGTGTAAACTGGATGGTTTATGGAGGAATTGGCATTACTATAGGTATTTATATTTTGATTGCCTTTGCCTTTATTGTAGCTCGTTGACGGATAATTACTCTTATAGTTGGAAGAATAATTTTGAGAGTAATTTGGCCTTCCGTTAGAGTTAAAAACTCTTTGTTGATTATTTGATTTTAGGAAGCCTTTTCCGTATCTTTGAGCTTTGCTTTGAAGCACACGACGAAGTTGTCTCGTGAGTAGATCAATTTCACTCTCATCGAGATTTTGGAGTTCCTCGTTTAACTCCTCATCATTTTCATCTTCATCAATTAATATGGCCTTTAGAGCCATATTTTTCTTTTTATCCTCCACTTTTGGAGCAACCTTTTCCGAAATATTATCTTCTTCGTAAACACAAAGATTTCCGAATAGGTTATCAATCTTATACTCATTTAAGTTGTGCATCTCTTTTATAGTAGTGACTTAACCTTCCAAATAGGAGGTAGAGATTTGAGCACTCTTCTATTCTTTTCATTTTGAGTATAATTCTTTCTAAGTTGAGATAACTCATCGATAATACGAGTAAATCTTGTTTCCATATCGATGATATTTTCTCCTTCTTGGAGTTTAAAGTTCTAGTATTCTTGGATCAATGTATCCATCCGAGAATCTTTTATATTAGTGGTTCCTTCATAGGTTACCACTAATTTGTTCCATATTTCTTGTGCCGACTTGTAATTATTTACTCTTTTATATTCTTTTTCTGCAAGTGCACTTGTGAGAACCATTTCCGCCTTTGCGGCTATATTCATTGTGGCTTCTTCCTCTAAGTTGTATTCACTAACCTTCTTTTCAACGATGATGTCATCGATAGTTTTGGTAGGAATGCGAACACCGTCTTCGATAGCCATCCAAACTTTGACTCCTTGAGATCTAGCATAAATGTGAAACCTCGTTTTCCATGTTGCAAAGTTGGTGCCATCAAATAGAGGAGGTCTTGAGCTAGATAGACCTTCAGCACATCCAACATGGTTAATATACGCCATTCCGGATCACTTTTTGTTGTGCCTGTAAATCTGCAAATCACTTAACAAACACGTTAAAAAGCACTGCTCTGATACCAATTGTAAGGTCCCGTAAGAGGGCTATTTTAAGCTAGAAGGGGGGTTCAATAGCTTAATTACCAATTTAAAAATAGTTGTGGCATTTTAAAAATATTTTATCCCTTTTTAAAACTTTACCGAGTGAATATGAAGTTTATATGTGCGGAAAATAAAGTGCAAGGAAAGAAAATACCACACGGTGATTTTATCCTGGTTCCCGATGGCGCAACCTCTAATAGATTCGCTCACCCCTAATCCAGTCCCCGAGCTCCTCCCCCGGACTCGGGATTTTTCCTTATAATAAACTCGCTCCTTTAGTAGGCGGAGAAGCCTTCACACCCTTTACAAGTATTTGTCTTGGTGCGTAACACCAGGGTCACCACCTCAAAATAAATGTATTACCTACACAAATTATCTTAGACAATAACTCCCCGCTATTTCTTCAAAGTTGTTTTAGAGCCTTTGTACTTGGCTTCCTTAGCTTTTATCGGTCTCGGATCTTAGTGATCCAGTCTTGGGTCTTTCCTCTTCTTCACGGTGTGAAGACTACTAACTCCCCATTAGTACGTCTAGGACTTGGGTCTTAGAACGAGAATCACCTCACATCAGTTCACCTCACTACAAAACTAATAAGACAATCCACAAAACAAAACAAGTAGGAAAAGATTTGTTTTGAACTAGTATCTTACTGTACTAGCCCACAAGTAGTATAATATCCAAATAAGAATATTAAAACTAATTAGTTATACTTGACTTAGAATAATACAAGATGGTCAACTATATTTATAATTACTCCTTTATAGATTTAATAAAGTTGTGGAGTAATATGAGAAGTCCCTTTTGATATTAAGCACTTATGGCTTATGACTTCTTTAGTATTCTTCTTCTTTCAATTAAGTATTTATGGATCGAAGAATACTTTAATTACAACCTCGGAGTTATAATTTTACCTTTAAGTATATCAACTTAAGGTTTTAAGGTATACTATTGACGATTATAAGGTCAAAGTATACTCTTTTAACTTCAAGCACATTTATAAGATTTATGAGTCTTAGCCAAGATCCAATTAAATAAGTGCAAGTAATTGGCTTAAGATTGTGCCTTCGAAGTTTGGACGAATAATTACGAGTATTTTTTAGATATCGTAGTATAACCCCACGAAACACTGAAAGATTTTAGAAGGGGTTTATACGATATGACTCGTAATTGTTTATATACACGATATGTGTTAGCCAAGATCCAATTAAATAGCGTAAATTAATTGGCTAACTCGTGGATTTCATCCGTCCTTAATTTTAACGGATGATTACGAAGTGTTTATAGATCGAGTTATAATCCCCTGGAACACTAAAGATGTTAGAATGGATTAACACTTTGCTTCGTAATAATTTATGTGCACGAAATGGTTAGCCAAGATCCAATTAAATAAATTGCAATTAATTGGCTAACTCGTGAACTTAATTCGTTTTGATATTTGACAAATTACGAAGTGTTTATAGATCGAGTTATAATCCCCCGGAACACTAGAGATGTTAGAATGGATTAAAACTTTACTTCGTAATATTTTATGTGCACGAATAATGTTAGCCAAGATCCTATAATAAAAATAATTGGCTAACTCGTGAACTCGGGTCAAATATAATCTCCCCTTGGGAGATAAAGTACTTTTGTTTATAGATCTTCTTTTTGGAGATGATTTATATGAAGATCAAGTACTTATTCGAATTCCGAGTTCGAATCTTAGTTCTCTTGAGAACTTTGTTTATAAGAGATCTTGTATTAGAGCTTAAGATGAAGTAGAGAATTTAATTACAAAGCTCAAATAAAAAGAACCCAGATAAGAAGCTAAAACTAACCACTTTTGAAAAACGGTCGGAAAAGTTCCCCGGAAAAATTTGCCGGAGGTTCGGCCGGATTTTGGCACTTTGGTCGAACTTGGGCAGCCCTCGGGAGGCCGGGATGTGGTAGTGGATGAGCTCACTTGGTGGGATAAAGCTTGGTTTGGGTGAAGCTAAACTTGGGTTTCAAAAACCTTGTATATATGTAAGTATATAGAAGAGAGAGAAGGTTTTTGAGAAGAAGTGTGTGTATAGAATTTGAAAGAGATGAAGAGAAGCACTTCTTGAAAAAATCCCTGGAACTTTTTGGCTCTTTAGCTTGAAGAAAATGGGTTGGGGTGGGGGTTTATTTATAGGAGAAGTTGGGTGGATTGAATGGTTGAGATTTGAGAAGGAATGAATGGTGGATGGAGTGTATCACATGGATTGATGACATGGCAAGTAGGTTGTGTTTCTTTGCAAGTGGGAAGGAAGCAGAATCTAGTATTCATTCAAATCTCAGCTGATATATATATATATATTAAATATATATTTTTCTTTTCTTTTAATCATTGTTTAATCACTTTAATTAAGGATTAAACACCATTAATGATGACCACCTTAAAAACTCCTAAATAAATATCATAAAAAATATGATACATACTTAAATAATATAAATTGATGTCCTGCAAGTTTTGGTCAACTTTAGTCAATGGTAACTAGGTCAAACGTGGTCAACTGTGGGACCAACTGCCTCGATTTTTGTGCCTGGACAAAAATTCTCTGAATGCTATGAAATTTATACCATACTTAGAAAATACCATTTAAATTATCCATACCAAATTTAAATTCATTCTATCATATGGAACTATTTTATCTAAAAATGAAACTATTCTGTCAGTCTTTCTTCCGAAATAAAAAAATCGTTGGTCTTGAAATAAAGGAGATGGATCTTTTGACCAAAGTTTTGATTTGTATAAATACTTAAAATATATTTCCTAATATATAAAATATATTTGGATGATAGGAAATGTGTTTGAGTATTTTTGAATAATTTTCTCCGAGAAATGTTGATTTTACGAAATGGGAGAAAATTACTGTAAGTATTCATAAATGAGTTGCAGAACTGGATATTAATATTCCAACTTTGAATATTAATAATCTTTGAATAAAAACTCTTTTAATATATGTTGAGATATATTTTTGGAGTGAAGAGTTAAATATTTTTGATATAACACGAGACCTCTAAAGAATATTTCTGCAATATTCCTTATTCGAGCTTGTTGCTATATTCTTGTTGCAACACAGATCTAAGAAATATCATATCTTGATATTTCTTCTTTGATCATATTGCCTTAAAGATATATTCCATAAAGATATAGTTTTGATATTTTGCAAAAATGGAATATCTCTTTTATCTGTTTAAAAGACATGATTTTGCTAGTTTGACTTTTCGACTTTGATTTGGGTCAATTAAATTCATTTCCTAATGGAGAGGATCTATGTGTTCTTAATTTTATGTTTAATCGTAAAAATATCAAAATAAATAATATATCGAAGATATCCTTTCAATTCGGATAGTCGCGATATATTGAGATGTATCTTTCACGATGTAGAATAAATATAATTAATTTATTAACTGTATTTAATGAGTTAAAAATTCATATAAATAATAATAAAATGGTTCTATAATTATTTATTTCTACTACCGGCTTTAATATTGAACTTACAGGGTCACACCATAAAGAAAATGATTTATTGGTGGAGAAGTTAAATTAATAATAGCTAGTCATTATTTATTTATAAAATAAATAATTAATTAGCAGTTTTTATATTTAATTTAATGTGATTTAATTTATTATAAAATAATTGAGAGGCTTTCTTAATTTTATTAATTAAGAATGTAATTTGTGAAGTTAAATTATAGAGAGAATTATTTTTCAAAGAGTTTAGAAAAAGAATTAATGGTTAAAAGAGATTTTAATAATTAATTAATTGATTAATGAGATTAATCAAAACATGGGGTTGATAATTATATTATTTTATGAAAAAAATTCAGCTGAAAATTTTGTCTATAAATACACTATTATAAACCCTATTAGCCTAACCCTAGTTTTCTAAAAAGAATTTTTGAAGAGGGAGGGAGCCCTAATTCTCTCTACACCATTCTTCCTCAATCTGACGATCCGATCTCTTGGTGGATACCGTAGAGTGCTTCACACATTGAGGATCAGCTGCTAGAAGCCTCTATTCTTCATCCTTGAATCTCTTTTAAAGGTTAGTATTCGATCTATAACTATATTCACGAAATATATGCGATTAATAAGGGTTTTATGCGAAAAATTGTTATCTATGCTTCTGTATATGCAATAAATCCCTACAATGGTATTAGAGCCTAGGTTGTATGCATATAGATTCATGGTAAAAATTTTAGAATTTTTGATGCATGTTTGAATTTTTAATTCGATTTATTGATTAGAGGGCTATATCGATTTAATTATGAATTAAATTGAAAATTTTAAAAATGGTACTTTTTATTTTAGATCTGGGTTCTTCATATTTTTCCGGAAATTTACATATTTTTTCAAAATTTTTTGATCCTCGAAAGTATTTGTTTTGAATTTTTTAAAGTTTAATTCGAAGAGAAAATAGTTTTCTGATTAATGACATTATTAATACACGTGACTGATTCTGATTGGCTGGAGAGAATTAGGTGGCGCTGATTCAGCAGAAGGGGGGACGTCATCAGATGACGTCAGCCTGGCGTCATCAGATGAAGCCAGTGGGCTCATAAAATGAGGTGACGTCATCAGATGACGTCAGTGTGACATCATCTGATGATATCAGCGTGACATCAGCAATTGACGCCATCAGGCGCCTGAATTTTTATTTGGCTCCCTAGGATGCATATGAACTCCGATTGAGACGTGTAAGGTACCGTTAGATTCATTTTCCCGAGATGCACCTGCTGGGATAATATTAATTTTAATAAATTGGTTTGAAACTGATTATAACCCTTGAAGTGTATTTAATGATTTATTTGATAATATAAAATGCATGATTAATTCGTACATTTGTATATAATTGCGCTACATGTTATAACATGCCTATTTATATGCTCTTTTATGTTTATATATGTGATGTATGCTTGAGTTATCATGCGATACTAAATTTAGGTGAAGTTAACTAGCATAGGGCATATGTTAGACGATCTAGGCTTAATGGAAGTATTCCATGATTATAATTTAAATTTTATAAATACAATCATGAGATTCTTGTGTTTATGGAACATAGAATGAAATATTATTTTGATGTTGGATATGGAAATTCTGGCTAGGCCGTTGGATTTTAAGCGAGACCGATGTGACCCCTCTGACCACCTGGGAATTGTCCATTGATATATCATTATTTTATTTCATTCAAGAAAAGATAATCTCTTTATAATTTGATTATGGTTGTAACATAACATAATCCTTCATAAAATAATATCAAGTAGTAAATTGTCTAATAGCACAACGGGATTGTGTCGGTCATAGCCTTCCAACATAATAGAAAGTAAGATTCTTATATTAAGACATTGTCATTTTGTGCTACAGCCGAGGGCTTTGTTTTGAGATTAAGAGATGATTTCTATCACATGAGATGTGTATGATAAATTTGGATCTAATGGTCGTTATGTGCCACAACCATGGGCTATTGGAAGTCTAATTTAATTATACAAGATGTTGGGTTTGACTTGACTTATAATATTGAGTAAGTCGTGCTACAGGCGAGACTCAATGATTTAAGAGGCTAAAAGATTATAGGGAATAACATGAGATGTAGTTGACAAGAGTTGTCTACCTATAGACCATCACATTGTATTTCGTGCCACAACCGAGGTGATGTAATGGAAAATAGGATCCTTATTCTCACTAGCGTTATGAATGCTTAGTTATACATTTAGAGGGTTGTATAACATAGATTGAATAGTGGGAGCAACCAATGGATAAAGACCCGATTCATATGGTGGGGTAATAATTGAATTATAGATATCATGTCTTCTACACTATCACTCTGTAGCATACTTGATGTTAACAAGTTGAGTGGTCCCAACTTTGTCGATTGGCTTCGAAACTTGAGAATTGTTCTTAAGTCTGAGAAGATGGACTATGTGCTAAACTCACCATTTCCTAAAGCCCCCAAAGATGATGTAACTTATCAAGAGCATTAAGAATATCATAAATGGATAGATGAGGCAAATGTTGCCCAGTGTATTATACTGGCGTCTATGAACTCCGAGCTTCAGAAGCAACATGAGCACATGGATGCTTACACTATTCTAGTACATCTACAAGAGTTTTATGATGTAGAGGGGAGGGCAGCTCGATATGAGATATCAAAAGAGCTATTCCACAGTAAAATGGCAGAGGGGACATCTGTGAATGACTATATGCTCAAAATGATCAATTTGATTGAAGATTTTGGGCAACTTGGTTTTCCCATGGATAGGGAGCTGAGCCAAGACTTGGTCTTGCAATCACTTCCAGATTCATTCTCGTATTTTATCGTGAACTTTCACATGAATAAGATGGATGTCAGTTTGCCTGAACTCCATAACATGTTGAAAACTACTGAGTCAAATTTTCCTTCTAAGAAGAGTTCTATTCTTCTTATTCGAGAAGGCTCAACTTCCAAGAAAAGGAAGAGAACCTTTTCCAAGAAAAAGAAGAAGGTTGGGGAGAGTAAGCCTACTCCAGCAAAGGCTAATGTAGACCATAAAGGCAATGTTGTTTATTTCCACTATAACAAGGTGGGTCATTGGAAGAGAAACTGCAAGGCTTATCTTGCAGAGTTGAAAAAGAAGAAGGCTAGTGAGACTACCCCTTCTGATTTAGGTATATTCATGATCGAAGTTAATATGTCACTAAGTCAAATTTCTACTTGGGTATTAGATACCGCATGTGGTTCTCATATTTGCAATTCGTTACAGGGACTAAAGGCAAGTATGATTTTTGAAGAAGATGAGGCGATTCTACGTATGGGCAATGTAGCAAAGGTTGTAGCTATATCTGTAGGATCATTTAGTTTACATATGCCTACGAGCAAGACTATTATTTTGAATAATTTTTATTACGTTCCCTCTGTTGTGAGGAATATTGTTTCTATTCTTATATTGGATTTGGATGGTTTTCATTTATTATTATGAATAATGAATGTTCTATTCTTAGAGATAATATTCTTTATGGTTGTGCTACTTTAAATAATGGTTTGTATGTATGCGACTTAGGAAATGATTTACTTCAGATTGAACAAAGTAATAAAAGAAAACAAGATGATGAAAATCTGACCTATTTATGGCACTATAGACTAGGTCATATTAGTGAGAAACGATTACGCTCATTACACCAGGGTGGGTTACTTAAACCATTTGATTTTGAATCATATCTGGTATGCGAATCTTGTCTCATGGGTAAGATGAACAAATCTCCATTTACTGGATATGGAGGGAGAGCTACGGACGTGTTAGGCTTAGTACATACAAATATATGTGGACCAATGTCAACACAAGCTATGGGAGGATTTTTATACTTTATTACTTTTACGGATGATAAATCTAAAATTGGATATATGTATTTAATGAAATACAAGTCTGAAGCTTTTGAAAAGTTTAGAGAGTATAGATATGAAGCAGGGAAACAAACCAAAATGAGTATTAAAGTTCTTCAATCAAATTGAGGAGGTGAATACTTAAGCGGGGAGTTCTTAAATGATCTAAAAAAGAACGGTATACTATCACAATGGACACAAACTGCAACTACACAATTGAACGGAGTTTCTGAAAGGAGAAACTAAACTTTGTTGGACATGGTTCAGTCCATGATGAACTATACAGATCTTCCAGTATCCCTTCGGGGTTATGCCTTAGAAACTTCAGCATATTTACTGAACAAGGTACCTTCTAAATCTGTTTAGAAACTCCATATGAGATATGGAAAAAAAGGAAGCCGAGTCTTAAACACATTAAGATTTTGGGATGTCCATCTTTTTTCAAGAAAGTTGAAAATGAAAAGCTGGAATCAAGATCCATAAAATGTAGGTTTGTGGGATATCCAAAAGAGACATTAGGATATTACTTTTATACCGAACAAAGGGTGTTTATTTCTAGACACGTGACCTTCTTGGAGAAACAGTTTATCCTTGAAGGGAACAATGGGAGCAAGGTTGAACTTAATGAAGTTCAAGAAGCATAACCTACAACGGTTTAAAAGGAAGTACTTATTCAAAGAGTACAACCTTCTGTAGAACAGCATGTGTGTAGGTCAAAAAGGGTGTATTGTCAACCTTAGAGGTATTATGGCCTTGTCATTGAGAATGACAATGACTTGTTACTTATTGATGGAGAACGCCCTATGACCTATGATGAGGCTATGAGTTGTGAAGACTCAGAGAAATGGCAGAGTGCCATGAAATATGAAATAGACTCCATGTATGCCAAGCAAATGTGGACTCTGGTTGAGGCGCCTGAAGGTGTTAAGCCTATTGGGTGCAAGTGTTATATAAGAGAGAGATTGGAGCAGATGGCTAGATGGAGACCCATAATGCCAGACGTGGCAAAAGAATATAAACAAAGACAAGGGATTGACTTTGATGAAACTTATTCTCCGGTAGAATTGCTTAAATCAATTCGGATTTTGCTTGCGATTACGGCTTACTATGACTATGAGATCTGGCAAATGGATGTGAAAATGGCCTTCCTTAATGGAGAACTTGAAGAGGATGTGTATATGACACAACCAGAAGGATTTGTTTCTAAAGGAAATGAATATCTAGTTTGTAAGCTGAATCGATCTATATACGGACTGAGGCAAGCTTCTCGCACATGGAACGCCCGTTTTGATGAGACAATCGAAGATTTTAATTTCATCAAAAATATGGATGAACAATGCATCTACAAGAAGGTTAGTGGGAGCGCGGTAACATTCGTAATACTATATGTGGCCGATATAATTCTCATTGGGAATGATATACCCATGCTTCAATAAGTCAAAGTGTGGCTATCTAAGAACTTCACGATGAATGACTTGGGAGAGGCATCTTACATTCTTGGAATGAGTATCTATAGAGACAAATCAAAGAGAATGTTAGGCTTGACCCAAAGTACATACATCAAAAAAGTACTAAAGAGATATAGTATAGAAAACTCCAAGAGAGGACTCATTCCCATGAGCCATGGAGTTTCTCTTTCCAATAAAATGTCTCCAAAGAAATCTGAGGACAGAGAGTGTATGAGTAGCATTCCTTATTCTTCTGTAATAGGATCTATCATGTATGCGATGTTATGTACTCAGCTTGATGTTGCTCACTCACTTAGTGTGACAAGCAAATTTCAGTCCGATCCAGGTGAAGAACACTGGAAAGCGGTAAAAAATATATTGAAGTACTTGAGAAGGACTAATGAAATTTTTCTTGTTTATGGTGGTTTTGAGTTGAAAATAGAGGGGTATACAAACTCTAGTTTTCAGTCAGAGATAGATGATAATAAATCCACGTCAGGGTATGTGTTTACCTTAGTTGGTGGGGCAGTTAGTTGAAAGAGTTCCAAACAGTCAATGACGGATGACTCCACAGCGGAAGCAGAGTATATAGCTGCAAGTGAAGCTGTTTAGATGAATAAATTTGTTTCTGAGTTGGGAGTTTTTCCTAGCATAGAAGATCCAATAGTGTTATATTGTGAAAATAACGTGGCAATAACACAAGCTAAGGAACCAAGATCTCATAAGAATTCCAAGCATGTCATGCGGCGCTTTCCTCTAATTAGGGAGATTGTTAAAAGAGGAGATATGAACGTCAAGAGAGTTAACAAACATAACAACATAGAAGACCCATTAATAAAGCCACTTTCTCAAAGTCACTTTCATCGTCATAAAGACAATATGGGTATTAGATACCAGAGTGATTTGCTTTAGTACAAGTGGGAGATTGAAAGAGATATGTCCTAAGTCCAATCATGTATGATGATTTATGAATAACTTTTATGTAATTTGTTTTGATTTCAATTATATTAATAAAAGACTTGTTTTGTTTTTATTACAGGCTTTATCTATTTAAGTGTTTAAATAAGATATACCATAGTTTAGAGTAAAGCTTTTCTGAATTATGATGAGATCATAATAATGAGACCTAAAAGATGATAACTCTGAACTTAAATAGTTCATGGTCGTAGGATTACTAACTGGTAATTAATAATCTGCAAAGATCGATACATACTATACTTGCTTAATTATGAAGGATGTCTGTTCTTATAGACATTTATTTGGTGACACTATAGCTAGTATGTTGGTGCTTATAATAGAATAAGTTTACTGAACATGACTCGCACATCTGAACAACTGATGGAGTTCACTCACATGTAAGTAGGTATTCACATAGTGATAGTTGTACAAGTGTCCTTAGACTTGTGATCATCATAGTCATCTTGTGTACACCGAACTATAATTTGGTTTAGTTCTTAGTCTCCAGCGACAATAATAAGGGCTCTTCTGGGTGTAGGAATTTGTACACGAATATAGTGAATGATCAATAAAGGATCTACTCCTTCTAGTGAAAGAAGAGAATGTCCTATGCTATTCCACTTATGCTAGTTCAGGAATCTATGGCCAGAGTGAATTAAATTAGAAAGAAGTTTCTAATTTGCATTAAACAGAACTAGGCATAGTGAAGAGGAAAACATATGATTAAATTAGATAGGCTTGACACTAGATCCATGTCTTGTATTTAATAGGGATATTGTAGGGCGGAAGGAATTTATTGTTCAATAAATATTTATTGAATAGGTTCTTGGTATTTTAAGCAGTGAATTCATATTATCCGGATAGTCGCGATATATTGAGAAGTATCCCTCACGATGTAGAATAAATGTGATTAATTTATTAATTATATTTAATGAGTTAAAGAATTCATATAAATAATAATAAAATGGTATTATTATTTATTTCTACTACCGGCTTTAATATTGAACCTACAGGGTCACACCATAAAGAGAATGCTTTATTGGTGGAGAAGTTAAATTAATAATAGTTGGTCATTATATATTTATGAAATAAATAATTGATTAGAAGTTTTTATAATTAATTAAATGTGATTTAATTTTTATAAAATAATTAAGATGCTTTCTTAATATTATTAATTAAGAATTTAATTTATAAAATTAAATTATGGATAGAATTATTTTCTAAAGAGTTTTGAAAAAGAATTAATGATTAAAGGAGATTTTAATTATTAATTAATGGATTAATGAGATTAATCAAAATATGGGGTTAATAATTATATTATTTTATGGAAAAATTTCAGGTGGAAATTTTGTCTATAAATACATTATTATAAACCTTATTTGCCTAACCCTAATTTTTTTAAAAAGAATTTTTGAAGAGGGAGGCAACCCTAATTCTCTCTATACCATTCTTCCTCAATCCGAAGATCTGATCTCTTGGTGGATACCATAGAGTGCTTCACATATTGAGGAGCAGCTACTGGGAGCCTCTATTCTTCATCCTTGGATCGCTTTTAAAGGTTAGTATTCGATCTATAACTATATCCACGAATCGTATATGATTAATAAGGGTTTTATGTGAAAAAATTGTTATCCATACTTTCGTGTATTCAATAAATCCCTACATGTATATCAATATTAAGAGTTCGAAAATAGTTAATTGTGGTAGTAAATGTGAATAAAGGTGATGCATGCTTACAATTTAGTTTTAATCAATGATTATTTGAATAAATCGACGTATGTGATTAAGTGTTAAGATGACGTTTTGGTAATCGTATAAGTTGGATTGCATATTATGTGTTATAAGTGGTTGATTGATTTAAAATAGTGTAAATAGTGGTGTTAAAGATTACGTAATAGGGATTTGGTTGGATTATTGTTGATTGGTGTTTTTGGGAAAAGGGTTAGGGTATTTACGAATATGTCATGCCCGGTTTTCGAAAATATAGTATATAGTTATGAACTATAAATATAAAGTGTTGGTCATATATGAGTATGCCCGGTTATTTGAATTTGTGGTTATGTGCTATATGTAAAGTAAATGACTTACCGTTGGTGCGAAGAGTATAAGAATAGTTAATTGATTCGTGTTCTATATGCGTTAGTTATATCGAGATAATACTTTTGAGGTAAGAAGTTAGACATTCTGAGAAATGTCAAGACTTGTTAAGGTTCTGATTAGGGTTTATTTTGTGATTGTAGATTTGGAAAGCATAGGAAATCATTATAGGAATGAAAAAGAGGCTCTAGGTGGCAGTAGTTCAGTTTCAGTGAAACAGGAAAACTTGTGAGGCAAGTAACTTTGATTTCTTAATAGTTGTGATTTGATCACATAGAATTGATATGATATATATTGATAGAGTAGATGATCTTATTGATACAGTTGATGAATAGAAATTGATAAACCCTTTTATTGACCTATTTTATTTCAAACACCCTACCCTACTTTCATCATACCCTATGCTCCACAAAGCCTGTTTACCTAGATCTTTACAACAATAAACCTGATGCTTGTCAACGTATTGATCTTGAGAACCATCTTGTTAATGACTTTGATAATACCTATGTTTAGTGATTGCTCATTTCCTCAACTTATGTTTCCTCTTTTCAATTGAAATTTCCCCTTTGAATTCTTGAATTAAACCTAAGAATGATTTTCGACTTGAAAGAGTTCAAATGATTTCCATTACTGGTAAAGTTAAAAAGAATTTAGTTAACACTTCTGTGTTTTTCAATATAAAGGTTTTTCTAATGAATTCCTTAATATAGGATAGTGACGTAATAGGCTAGTGGGACTAGTCCAGTCACTTAGGAGGCTAGCGGGGCTAGTCTAGTATATAGGCTGAAATAATGCCATAGGTACCTTAATGACCGGATGGAGATCAGTACGGGCTGATCACCCGTATTATATTTAAAAGATTGATAAATCCAATCAAAAAGGGATCTACGTTGTTTAAAATGATGAAAAAGGATTTTATTGTGCAATAAGCACTATCTCTTGAATTGTGATTTGAATTTGACTTGTAATGATTTGAAATTATCGTTTATTGATTAAAACATCTTGGAATTGTTTAAATCTATTGAAAACCCTAATATTTGATCCTGAAATTGAATAATCATCACTTGAAGCTTAGATTCCTTGAATCCTTATCCTGAGATCCTTTCCAAGATATATTGTAATACTGCCACCTAATTTATTGAGAGTGCCAATATCGTTATTTTTTTGATATTAGACCCGTATAATAGTTACTTGTTGAGCCGTTTAGCTCAATTATTTGTGTTGATCTAACCTTGACAGTTAAGCAAGAAGATGGCCAGACTCAGGCGCCCCGCTCGTAAGAGTGTTCCTGGCGGTCCCTATCGTACCGTCAGATTTTATGTGCCAGATCAGATAGATGCTGTGTGAGGAAGCATCGTTAGTCAGTGGAAATTGTAATATATGGATCAGATACTTTTGGGTTATCTATCGATTCAAAGTCGGAATCCAATAATTTGGATTTATTTATAATAAGGGTTGTATTTATAATATTTTAGTTGGTAGTTGTAATCTTGTCTCACACTTTATCCTGTTTAGATCCTAGTAGTTTTTCAGGGTTTATTATATTTTTTCTGTTATATTATATTAGTTTATTAGTGTTATTTGTGACAAAAAATAAGTTAATTAGTGTTATGGATCCTCATTCCTAACCGCGAGTTTGAGGGCGTCACACCTTGGGCCTTCACGGTTAGGCCTCATAGTTGGATATTCCTAAAGCTAGCGGAAGATGGATTCTGAGAGGTCTTCTACTAGGCCTTGGAATAAGAAGTCTAAGCCCATTAGGTTTCTTATTCCCCAAGAACTATGTCAGGCTTGATCCCTATACAAAGGGTACGTAGGCACATTGAAAGGGGTTAGAAGTTGAGAGCTAAAAAGGGCCACCACTAACCCTAATTAATCTCAGCCACCAATTAACACATAAACACCGCATACCACTTGATTTTTCAGCGAAGAACCACCATCATAGATCTTGTTTCCAGCGTAGAACCTCAAACTTTTTTATAACCAAATTTCTCCGTCAACAGGTAGAAATGGTGAAAATGGTAGTGGAAGAGGCAATAGTAGTTAGTGATGTGGAGGAGGTTGACAATGATAATGTTAATTTTTATGAGGATAATTTTAATATGGACAATACAGATAATGAGGTGACTGCTCTTTGGGAATTAAACCAAAGTTGAAACAAAATCAAACTCAACCAAGTGCTGAACTTGCATCTCCCATTCTATTTAATTACACTCAGTTTATGCATGACACCTAAATAGAAGATTACAGTGGTGGTGGGGAAGAATCAGTCATAAGTGATGATGAGTATAATAGTGAAGATGAAAGAATGACAGCAAATAGCACAGATGTGGATGACACTCCTTGTAACCATATTTTTAATGAGAGGACTGGCATGGCCAATCCACAGTTTGAGCTAGGTTTTTTGTTTGGTAGTGCAAGAATTTATATAGCAGCACTAAGACAACAAGTCATAGTAAATAGGAAAGCTATAATGCAGTCTAGGAATTTTGGTAGGAGAGTTCAGTTTTGGTGCAAGGGTGAGGGATGCTCTTGAAAAGTATATGCATCACCGAAACCAAACACTTAAACATATCAAGTGAAAACTTTGATAAAACTTACAAATGTCCCCCAACTTTCACATAGAAAATGATAACTGCACGATGGATTGCTCAACATTATGAGAATGAGATTAGAAGGAATTAAAGTTGGGCAATTTTTTATTTTCATAAGAAGGTTGTGAATGACTTAGGCTATAATGTTTGGGGTCATTTGAAAAATGTAAATCACTTATATCTAAATCATTAATATATTTGAATGGTATGAATGAATAAAAAATCTGAATGTTGAATGAATAAGATTGTTTGATATATATTTTCTTTTATGATTTCTGAATGATTAATTTTTAGTTTAAGTATAAAAAGTTATAAGATTTAATAATCTATGTATTATTGAAGTTGGGATGTACTTCAATTTTTAACGTTTAAAAATATGTATTATCAATAGAAATTTTCTATTGATACTCCTAAGTACGTACTCACCTAAGTTATGTACTCATATAATTTCCCTAAGACTACCCTATGTAGGCATTTTTCTCTTATCAATATATCAAAAATTAAATAATTATAATTTTTTTTACAGATAATTAGTATGTTAGAACAATGTATATGAAGATAATTTATAATATATTAAATTTAAATAGGTGAATATTCCTAATTAAATCAAAGAATTTAATTTGTTGAATTTTTGTCTATCAATAACAAAACTTTTTCTTATTATATTAGGATCAAAAAAACAATTTATTTAACAAAATAACTTATTAATCATATTATATATTTATATTTTAGTACAATGAGATATAATAATGAATGACAAATCAACTAGTAATAAAGTATAAAAAATTGAAATAGAAGAGAAAGATAAAAAGGGAGGGCATGGCAGGACGCAGAGCACATAAACCATTCAAATAAAAGTTTCTATATGAATGGTTAAGTGACTTATGAATCGTTCAAATATGAAATCTTTTTAAATAAATAAAGTGACTGTAAGAATCGGTCAGATAAGTAATCGTTTATAAGCATTTCTGGACAAACAAATAAGGCCTTAGTGTCCAGCTGCTATGAGAAAAATCCATAAGTAGGTCATTGTTGTTTAATTTTAGAGTGGTCATGATGTATTTACGTCATTTGGTAATCAGATTTAATTATGCAGGGCTATGGGTTATGCCAAAGGTTGTGTGGTACGATGATCAGAGGGTGCCAAATATTGATTTACAAAGACTGATGGTGGACATGATATTGTCGTTGATCTAAAAGCAATGTCAAGGGCATGCAAGAAGTATGATCTAACGGGTCTTCCATGTTACCATACATGTGCTTGCATCTAATGGAGGAATTTGAATATGCTTGATTTCATTCATAAAACCTATATAAATGATATGTATATGAGTTGTGATGAGCACATTTGAGCCAATTAATAGTAAGTTACCTCCTATAATGAAAGTGCAATCTGATAGACCAAAAAAGATTAAATACCAAGAAGGATGTGTCACTTGATCTAAACAAGCCGAGGAGGACTAATACAAAGTTGTTTTTTTAGTTATTGCAAGGAGGGAACTCACAATATTAGAACATTTCCAGTAAAGGTAAGTAGTTTCCATGCATCTATAGTCAATTTAATTTAGTTTTTATTTTAGTACAATATATGTTGTTGTGCCTTGTAGAATGCTGACATTGCCAATAACAATGCTCAACATAAGGCACCACCAAATAAGCCAAACAAGCCTAAAGGTCAACCAAATCAGAAGGCACCACCAAAAAAGAAGGCTCCGATTAAAAAAAAGAGTGAATTCACCAATGTGCCTTCTTATGCCATGCATTCAATCAGCCTGCCACATGTTCATGAAGGTAGCCAGAGTGGCATCTTCAGTACTTCAAGCCAACCAGCTAGGATAAGTAATTCACCACTAGGGTTAAGTCAATTGGAGCTTTGATCAGTGATAATTCAGTAACAAGTTTGAAGCAAATAAAATAAGAGGCCAATGCAAGGAATGCAACTCTAACAACAAGGCCATTATGGAAATTATGATCTCATAGGATGTTATAGTAGTAATTGTGTTGGTTAATAGTTTTTTGTTACTAAAGTAGGTACAATTAATTTGTCTTAACAGGTTACTATAGAATTATTTTTGGTTATTACTACTAGTTATTCAATTTTAACCTCAACCTTCTACTAAATCGGTTACAAAATTTTAATTAAATTTTGTATGTGGCACTATTAATTATGAATGAGATAACATTTTGCAATATCTAGTTTTTATTAATTAAATTATATCGAATGTATTGGCTTGTGTTACAGAACTATTGGTTGTTTGATTTTTCCTAACTCAACAGTTGCATGTATTGGTTCTTTGCATTGATCAAATAGTGCACCTATATGCATTACCCACTCCATTCAACAGTCAATACTTTGAATCTTGTAACTCTAAAACTTAACAATATCTCTTGACAACATTACATTCACCCAACCACTTTTTAGGCCTATTTAAACATTGTAATCTTTAACAACTTGCACACACAAATTTCTTACTAGTTATTATTTCAAAATGGCTTATAAACTATGTGTCAAGGGTGTATCTGACAGGTCCGAGTTCAATGCTAGTGTTGGAGGTGTGATAAAAAAGAATGGGATGTGGTTATAGGGGTTGGGGGTTATTTGGCTTGGTTGACCCCGAGACTGCTGAGCTTTGGGCCATATACTATGGCCTAAAGAAGTAATAGAATAGTGAGAAGACAAGTTTGATGCTTTTTAACGATAGTAGTCGCGTACTTGGACACATCAACAACCATGATCATGATTATGCTATTGTTGAGCAAGATTGAAGCTTTATATGTAACTCAACAATATTGGTTTGGATAACTCAACATAGAATAAATGACTTGAAAATAATCTATGTTCCATTAGAATCGGTACATGTTGATTATTAGGTATTTATGTAATGATCTTGGTAGCTGCAGTGAAGAAGACGTTAACTGAAGTCCGTATGAAGTTTATTAATATGATCAGGCAACGGAGGAATAAGATTGAAGTCATTTAAAGCAGTTATTATGATTAGTGTGAAGACCTAAAGAATTCTGGGTGAAGTTGGTTATATATGGTATAAGACTTAACAATATTTTGGAATGATTATAGTACGAAGGCCTGAGGGCGGAACTAGTAGCCTGTGAACCATACCATTGCACTAGGCATTAGTGATCCGTGAAGGAAAACTAAGTACTATTATTAGAAGAATTGTTATGTGAGGATTTGTATCTAAATATGAAGGTTATATGGTTTATACGAAGACTCATAGAGAAGACATGGAGACAGAACAGTTAAAGGGTTAAAGTGCTCTACATAAACTAAGTAAAAGTGATCCTATCTTGTAGTAGGAGTCACCAAGGCTACTCTATTACCTAGTAGGAGCAACTACCTTATATTATTGCTCAAAAACTAAGTACTAGTAGTGGTCTTGACCTAGTAGGAGCAACAGAAAAATGAGCTCAAAAACTAACTAAGAAATGCCTTTGGTACACTCTAGGCGCAAGTAACTCTTTTGTTGGACCTTGTAGGCGCAAGTAGCCTCAAAAACTAAGGAAAGAATACCTCATTTCCCCCTCTAGGCGCAAGTGCACTCACCTTGTTCCCTTGTAGGCGCAAGTGGTTGAAGAAACTAAGGCAACACATCTTCTTGATCCATCTAGGTGCAAATGCTACCTAGTACACTCTCTCTAGGTGCAAGTGACCTTAAAAACTAAGTAAGAAAGTTTCCTTGATCCTTGTAGGCGCAACTACAACCTCCCTTGGTCCCTTGGAAGCGCAACATGCTCATGGAAGCTCTAGAAACTAAGTAAACTTGGAGATACAAGCACCATAGGCGCAAGTACTTGCTTTTCCACCTAAGAGGCGCCAGTACATTGCTTGGTTGAAGTTTCTAAGTGAACAAATTCACTCTAGGTGCAACTTGGATGAATGAAATTACATACAGGCGCAACAACAAGGACAAATGCAAGTTGTAAATCATTTTACTTGGATAATATTGTGCCATGTATATGTTTTCCTCTCAATAAGCTACCACTCTACATATTCAAATAGATGCAAATTGTAATTGCATCTCTCCAACAGTGAAAAGTATGAAACACATGCAAATTATTCTCAGTACACAAAAATATTGATTTGACAAGGATATGTCATGCCCAATTGATTACTCACCATTAAAGCCTTATACATTTATTTGCACTCAGCATTTATGGCCTCTTTGATTAAATTGATATTATTTGATGAGAGCTATAGGTTTTTAGAGTGATAGGAATAAGCCATTAGTTAATAGATTATATATTTGTATTGGCTCTTTCTTTGTGTAACTTTAAATCTATATTCAAAGGTATAAGCAAACATTTGTGGTTTAATTTCTTTATATAAGAATTGTTCCGTGAAATCTCTTGTATTTGTTTATTTCATTTTAAAGTTTCAATTTCTGCTGCATTTTAGATTTAACATATATTCACCCCTTCTATATGTACCTAGTGGACCTAACAATTGGTATCAGAGCTCGTTAATCGATGTACATATTAGATCTATTAGATTGATAAGTTTTATGATTAATTTTGGTTGTACGGAGACTGGAAGTGCTTTCGTTGGTGTAGATCTGAGTTTAGGTTTGTTGGTTTTGACTTGATTGAATTTTGGTATTGTTGACTCACTGGGTAGTTGTATTTGGAGACGGTATATTGCAAAATTTTCTCAGATCTAAAAATTTGAGTTCTCAAAAAGTTAGTAGCATTAAAATTTTTCAGTTCGACAAGTCACGGTATAATCTATGGAAGAAAAAGATGGTGTTGTATATTTGGGCTTCAAATCTAGAATATATGAATGTCTTAAAGAATGAAAGAGATGTGATGCCCTCCAAATCTGAGGTATAGATTTGGGAGTCACTAGCTGCTAAACAGTAAAATAATATACACGGCGGAATAAAATACTAGATAAAACCCCTGCATAAATAAGGATCGAGCACAGGTTATGATATGAAATATATACTATAACAAACCATGAGTTATTACAACTACAAACCTGATTAGGATAACTTCTACAGGAAGGTATACTAATCCTCCAAAAAGTCTAGATAAGTTTTATATATCAGTTCACTTTTGTTAGGAATATATATGCATTAGTTTGATGATATGTTTAACAAAACACTTAAGTAGAAGTTTGGTGTTTGTAGCCTCAACGGATAAGACCACTTTGGCTATCCGTTGATGGTGCAGCTTTACTTAGTAATAAGTCTAGTGTTGTAGCACATTTCAGTCTCTGTATTTAAGATATAATTCTTAGAAGTTGAAAGAAAATATAAGTCATGTTGACTACTAGAAGATATGAAAATAGGAAGGCCAATTGTAAATATTTCATGCCTTGTAATTTTGTATAAATGAAGTGGTATCAACGGATATCTTAAGGACCTTCAACGGATGAGAAACAAAGCTTCAACGGATATCTCTAAAGCTTCAATGGATAGAGCTTCAACTGCTAACACATCAACGGATAAAGCCATCAACGGATGAAGGCTTCAACGGATGTTCTGTTAAATAGCAGTTGATAAGTGGTAGTTGTAACAGCAGACAGAGGCACATGGGTTGACAGAGATAACTGAAATGTGGAAGCCTAATTTCAGGAACATAAAAAAAAGCAGCCGTTCTACTCTAGTACGAAGAGGCAATAGTCAACAAAGTACTTGAGTGATATGGAGAAGAAACAAGTGGAGAACTTATTTTATTATTGTATTTTTATCTTTGTCTTCACTTGTACACTTGGTGATATATAAACCAAGTAGCAGCTAGTAATTAGACAAGAATTTTTCCAGTGCTGTTTAGAAAAATCTTGAGAGAAAAAATTATCTAGTTTGTACTAGGATGCAGCTGTGATCAACATCTTGAATCACAGATTTTCTGAAATACCATCTCTGGTGGAACAACAATCCACCATAAAAGTTTTTAAGGTCTGTTGTGTTCTTTACATTAGTGCTTGAATATATATCTGTCTGTATTAGCTTAAAGCAATTCACACACTTGTTTATCTTGAACACAAAGCCTTTAAAATTGCTCAAAACTTAAAAAAGTTTTGAGATTTACATTCAACCCCCCTTCTGTAGATCTCATTGTTAGTCCACTAGGAATAACAACTTTTATTATTACCTTACAAACTAATGTAGAAACTACACCGTATTCTGATTCGTACCTGCTGTATAAGCTGAAACCTAAAAATCTGAAGATGCTCATATGGCACTTTCTTCTTGGCGATGTGTAACATACGAGGCATCGCTTGCTCTCACTGAAAGATCGACATAATAAAATAAGTATGAGTTATGAAATACTCAGAAAGCAATATAATATATGTGCTTCAAATAATAACAACAGTACTATGCTGATAAATGAAGAATAAGAGATAAAAAATAATATCTGAACAATAATCAAAGCTAAAATAAACTATAAACAGTAAGCAATAAGTTTTAGATTTGAATCTTTCAACAATGGACGTACTATCACAATTGATCAGTCTGTGTGATAGCATTGGATCATGATTCATTGAAACATGTCCCACGACACGAGTACTCGAATAAAAAGGCAATATATATGTATGTGTCATAAGTTGTATTATAAATATGTTATATAATACATGGCCCTCCGCTAGACCGTCCGTCCTGGTCACTTACGCATTCATCCATTCAAAATATTTTTCATAAAGGAATTGAATTAATTGATATCCTCAAATAACCAACTCCCCGTATCATATGGTTCATAATAACTGTAACAATTGATGGCGAGATAATTAGCATGATTAGTTATTCGCTAAATATAACAATCAAGTTCCACTATATAGAGTATATCTGGATAGAATATTTATTCACTATCCATCAAAAAATAAGAAATAATATTCTAGTAGAACAATTACTAGAATAATCTAAACTCAATAAATTCAAGAGTATTCGAATATACTCTATCACAAGTGACATGAATAGAAAATACATCCTAAAGACACATTAATGTCGCATTAATTACACTTGGGCTTCTTATCTGAAGTCCAGGATAGACCCGTCTGGTCCAAGCTCATAGCAGACTCAAGACGGCCCATATAGACAAGGCCCACCGGCTGAGGTCGTCAAGGTCCACGAACACAAGTTGTTCACGGACTAGGCCCAATACGGCTGAAAGAGCAGATACATGTGTCCTAAATAGACTCAAAGTCCTACGCAGAAGGTTCTGAAGTTCCTTCCCTTATAGGACTCCTAATTACCATCTAAGTTGGAGACTTGTCCACCAAGTCTCCCAACACAAGTCTAACCCTAGACTCACCTCTATATAAAGGGCTCTACCCCTCAATTTAGAACATAGATTTTGGCCTGATTCTCTACAACACAGGAATACGTAGGCATCTTGCAAGGACCGATAGTCCCAAATGCAAGAGCACCCATTAAAGCTCGAAGCTCACTAACCCTAGCATTAAATACTAACACACTCAGGTTTTTATTCTGTATCATTTGGCACCGTCTGTGGGAAGACTACAACAACCATGGTGAATACACGGAGCAGAAACAATAGCGGGACAGACACTCTTGTTCCATCACGAACAATCATATCGGTGGTGAAAGTACCACCACAGTCAACTTATGCCTCCAACCAAGGAGGAACCCTAGTAGGGGCAACCGAGACTCAGTCATAAGGGACGAATCCCACTACACCAAATATGGCCTATTGCAAGCACAAAATATAATTGTGTTGCATAAAATGTTGCATTAGAACAAATTTTTCAACTCTATTGCAATAATTTATAAAAGTGTTACATAAAATACGTAAGTATTGCATGGTTAAGGTCCAATTTGAAAAAATTGTAAAACGTGCAACATATTTCAAATAATGTTGCAATAATAGTAACGCTTTTGGTCAAATTGACCGAAAACACAGGCAGGAACACTGAAATTGGGGATGGCGGGATACCAAAAATTATTTTACACTTTTATTTTGGCACCAAAAATTGAATACACTTTTATTTGGACAAAAATTCACCCCCAAATCTATTACACGGAAATTCACCTCATCTCTCTCTCACCTCCCTCGCATCTCTCTCTCTCAGACCTCCCTCGAATCTCTCTTTCGCACACCTCTCTCACACCTCTCTCACATCTCTCCTTCACACACCTCTCTCACACCTCTCCCACATCTCTCTGTCGCAATTCGAAGCTCATCTCGAAGGCTTTCTCACATCTCGAATGCTTGAAGCTCATCTCTCTCACTTGAAGCTCGATTGAAGTGCGATTAAACTCGATTAAAGCTTGATATAAGCTAAAACTTATCTCTCTCACTCTTCAAACACTCCTCTCTCTGATTATTTGTGAATGCATGTAAAAATTATGTGTATTTTTTGTGCTTTTTGTGTTCTTTTGTATTTTATTTTTGTTTTGTGTTTTTGTAAAATTAGTAGGTTCTTGGTCTGACTATTTCTGAGAATTTTGTTTTAATTTTTTGATGTTTTAAAGTCAAAATACCCTGTTATTTTAAGTCAAAAGTGCCCTGTTCTTGGTCTGTTGTTTTGTGTTCTTGTTGTAATTATAAGTCAAACTGCCCTGTTCTTGGTCTGTTTTTTTGTTCTTGGTTCTTGTTGTTGTCTGATTGTGTTGAAAACTTAAGTGAATTTTGTGGTTTTGTTTCAAAAAATTTATGTAGAAAATGGTTGTTGAAGGAGAGAAATGGGTAACACTTCCCAAGTACAGTGATAGATATAGGAAGGGAGTTGAAGCTTTTGTTAACCAAGCATTTTCCCGATATGCCGTAGGAAACGAGCTTAAGTGCCCTTGTAAGAATTTGGTAATCATTTTTGGAGTGGTGCTAAGGCTATACACGAACATCTACTCTGTAATGGTCCTTGTGCCCATTCCGTTGAATGGATTTACGAGGTCTCAACCCATGAGATAGATAGGGTTGCTGATGAGATGGATATTAATATAGGTGTAGGTCTTGAGATGAATTTGATGTTATGATACACAATGCATATGGTACTAATGACGTTACTGACCACGTTGGTAGAACAGGACTAAACGATGACGCAAGGAAATTTTATCGCCTTGTTAAGGAGGGTGGACAACCGTTATATCCCGAGTGCAAAAAATTTAGTCGATTAAGTTTCTTAGTTAGGCTTTATCAACTAAAGTGCATTCATGGATTTAGCGAATCAGGATTTAGTGACTTACTTGAATTGATAAAGGAGGTTTTCCCTCATGTAAATCTTCCGTCTTCTTTTAGTGCGGCAAAGGGTATGATTAAAGACCTAGGACTTGATTACCAAAATATACATGCATGTCCAAATGACTGGATGCTCTTTTGGGCAGAAAATGAGAGGCTGGAGAATTGTGCTAAGTGTGGAACATCAAGATGGAGAGCAGTTGAAAAGAAGGCGAAGGCTAGGTCTGATGCAAACATAGAACTAGCATCGAATCCTAAAATCCCAGCTAAAGTGATGAGATACTTCCCTTTAAAGCCAAGGCTGCAGAGAATGTTCTTGAGCTCTGATTTCTCGAGCTCAATGACATGGCATGCTTTATCACGAAAGAAAGATGGACGGTTAAGGCATCCGGCTGATGGAAAGGGTTGGAAGTCGATGGACAGTAAATATCCTGAATTTGCTGTATGAAATAATAATTAAGAGTAAGAATCACTCAAAAATAACATTATCCATCTTTGAAATTTACTCGACTTCTTCAATAAATAATAGTCCAATAGCGAAGATGCTTACATAATTCACCTATAAGATACTAGGTAATAATATTAGTAACTCACGAGAAATTACTTTAATCTATATTTAGATTTCTAGAATTTTACATTAAAGTTTATCCATGAACCAAGAATAATAAAATAGAGCATCTCATTCGTACGCACGAAAGATTTAATTTGTAATAACTTTATAAAAAAATATCCTTTCTGCTAGTAAAAAAATGTCATTACTTAATATTACTGGAAGTAAAATGTTAATATCCAATTATTAAAATTTCCCGAACAAAATCGCATGTACTATAATAATTTATGCGTCTAATCACAAGAAAATAAACGGTACCCGTATTCTCAAAAATGTTATGGTAGTTCGCCCTCTATAATTAAATATCGAGAAATCAATTATTCGTATAATATCGACTTAGACATTGAGATCAATCTATTATCATAACTTGCCTAATTTTCTCGGGCGTTACAGCGTCTCCCCTTTAAAGGATTCCATCCTCGGAATCTTCGCAGTTAGAGAATAATAAGGGGTAATTTCTTCGCATATCTTCCTCAGGTTTCCATATAGCTTCTTCTATCGAATGATTTTTCTAGATTACTCTAACCAAACTGATTTCCTTATTTCTTAGCTTCTGGACCTTTCTATCCGTAATTCGAACAGGTTGCTCTTCGTATGTCAAATCCGATTGAAGCACTTTTTCTTTCTGATCTAAGATTTGAACGGGTTGTTCCACCTAAGATAAATCTTGCTAAATTTCCACGGGTTCCAACTCAATTACGTGACTGACATCTGCAATATACTTTTTTAAAAGAGATATGTGGAATACGTTATGGAGATGTTGCATCTGTGGAGATAACATTAACTCGTATTCTACGTTTCTGACTTGCTTTAATACTTCGAATGGTCCAATATATCTGGGACTCGACTTTCCTTTCTTTCCAAATCTGGATAAGCCTTTCCATGGAGATATCTTTATCAACACTTTGTCTCCGGGTTCGAATGCCATATCCTTTCGATTCTGATATGCATACTTCCTTTGTCGATCTTGTGCAGCCATCAATCTTTTCAATTCCATTTTTTCATTCATTTGCTGAACTAATTCTAAACCCAACAGTTTGCGCTTACCGACTTCATCCAATATGTAGGAGATCTATATTCCCTTCCATACAACGCTTCATAAGGTGGCATGCCAATCCTTGCATAATAACTGTTGTTGTATGAAAATTCTATCAGCGATAAATGGTCATCCCAGTTTCCTTTGAAATCCAGTACACAAGTTCTCAACATATCTTCAATTGTCTGAATAGTTCTTTCTCTATGTTCGTCTGTCTACGGATGATACGCTATAGTCATTTTCAACTTGTTACCGAAATGATCATGAAATTGTCTCTAATATCTTGAGTTAAATCTTGGATCTCTATCAGACACGATAGATACTGGTACTCCATGACGCATTATGATTCTGTCTAGATACAACTTGACTAACATTTCCAATGAGAACCTTTCGTTGATTGGCAAGAAATGCACGGAATTTTTCAACCGATCAATGATTATCCAAATCATATCATGATTAGCCTTTATATTTGGTAATCCTACCATGAAATCCATCGCGGTATGTTCCCACTTCCATTCAGGTATGTCTAGTGGCTGAAGCAATCCGCTCGGTCGTTGGTGTTTCACTTTTACTCTCTGACAAGTATAGCACTTACTTATCCACTCTAAAATTTCTTTTTTCATGTTCAACCACTAATAGTATTTTTTTTCAAGTCTTTGTACATTTTCGTACTCCAGGATAAATTAAAAATCTTGAGTTATACGCTTTGTTTAGAATCTCGTGCTTTAACTCTGCAACATTAGGAATCCAAATACTCTAACAAACTCTATATATTCCTTTATCATCCTTTCAGCCTTAATCTGTTCTCCAGACAGTTTATCTTTCTCATGATCTATTACTTGTTTCTGAAAATGTCGAATCTTTTTTAGAATCTCTGGCTGAAATGCCATGGTGTAATTCACTTCATTTGCTAACTCTAGATTTTGTATCTCTATTTCCAATTTCTCGAATTCTTTGATCAACTCTGCAGGTGAAGTTAACATATTTAACTTTTCTTTGCGACTTAACGCATCTGCTACATCATTCGCCTTTCCAGGATTATAACTTATCATGCAGTCGTAGTCCTTGATTAATTCCATCCATCTCCTTTATCTCATGTTTAATTATCTTTACAAAGATCCAGCTGATTCAGCTTCGAAAAAGAGAATTGCTAAATTTTCAGGAATGGGAAAGAAATTTATGTGGTGGCTGAACATCCTCAATTTGCTCAAGCAAAGAGAGAAGAAAAGGCTAGATTGAAGCAGGAAAAGAAGCAAGCTGCTCTAGATGCTAAAAAGGCTAAACAAAAGAAAGAGCGAATTGCTATCTTGTCCAAGCTACATGCTGTAAATTCATCACAACAAATTCCTGCCCAGCCATCTAAAATCATTGAATCTCAAGATCCAAAGAAGCAAGTTGAACAACAGAAGAAATCTCTAAGAATCAAGGAATTGGCTAAAACAACGAAAAGAAAACTGGACATTGTTGATAAGGAATTGGAGATTCAGTTTCCCAAGGAATCCACTCTAACTACAACTCAAGCATCAAAACCCTATGTGGTATTTGAAGATATCAAGGTGGTGGATCCTTACAGGAACATTCATGGTGAACCTATTGTGCCTAAGGATGAGCCAATAGAATGGGAGAACATACCAATTCCTGACTTCAATCTGCCAATCCTTAACAAGCCAAAAAGAACAAAGTCAATAGCAGTCAAGAAAGTGAAGTTGTCACCTCTCAAATCCAAATCTCTAGTCAAAGCTCAATCTAAAGCCAATAAGGGAGATTTCCTGTACTTATGCGACATCAAGGAGTTTTCTGATTTAAACCTCTATCTAGATGAACTAGATGAAGTGAGAGGAATTGATGCATACAGAAACCTACCTGAAAGGTAAGTGTTCAAATACAAGGGAGGAAAGGAGATTCAGTCGCCACTTCACAGGATCCTTCAAGAAAGCCAAGTTGTACTGATTAAGGTTTATTCATCTTTCAAGAAGAACTTTGGGGTCAATGTTATTGCAAGAAGATTGGTTCTGAAGAAGATTGAAGAACTAAGGAGTGTTAGAGTTAAAGATGCACTCCCAGAGACTCTAATCATCCCTTACATAGGGAGAAGAGTGCATCTAAGGCCCTACTGGCTGATGGAGTTCATGGATGACAAAGGAGTGAGAAGATTTTTCAGATTAGAAGACCAATTGAGCATCTCTAGAAATGAGACTCACTTGGAAATGCAAGAAAAGCTAAATCTCTCAGAATCTGATGAACTGGAATTCCATAGGCAGCTCTAAAATCAGATTGAAAAAAATAACACAAAGCTTGGAAAGAGATCCAGACCTTCAAGGAACTATATAAATCTGCTCAGGCTAGAGGAGCACCTTGAAAATGACTGTGAGCTAAACTTTGTAAATTTTGTTAATTGAAGCACTTTTCAGTATTATCTACTTTCTTTTAAAGTTGTATTTTTAGGGTGTTTTGTTATCATCAAGTATCTCTTAATTTATGGCTACAATTCCAGTAGACATAAATTGGGGGAGATTGTTGTGTATTTGTTGTGTACTTGATGATTTCATGAACAAAACACCTTGGTAGATTTTACTTAGAGAAAATGTAGCACTCGACGGATAAGGATTATAGTCCCGATGAATGACTCATTTTAGTCCCGACGGATGATGACTTATTATCCATCGAGTGAGTAGCTTATGTAACAATAAGTCTGTAGCACATTTCTGCATACACATTATTTAGAATCAGTAGTAGTACTTAAGTCATGTAGATTTTAACTAGATATGCAGAATAGGTTGATTAATTGTACATAGATGATTTCTTGTAATTCTGCATACATGAAATGAAATCTAGTGCCTGATTGCTACCCGACGGATAAACAATAATGAATTCGACGGATGATCAACAACCCGACGGATGATCATTAACTCTACGGATGATCATGAACCCGACGGATAAAGAATTCAAATATATGTTGACAGTGACAATACAATCACATGCATCGAGTGTATGCAAATAGAATATGGTAGCCTATTCAACTGGGTTTTCGAGAACAAAGAAGCATTGTCATTTCCATGCTATTATGAAGATATTCAAAGATGCTGGAATAGAGTAATGAAGTAGCATTGTAATAGACTCGATAGTTTTTTTTAGTATCTTGTCTTATTGCTTTGTAATCTTGGTGATATATAAACCAAGAATAGCAAATAGAATAACTAACTAAGAAACCAAGCAACCAAGAGAGAAACATTTGTAAGCCAAATTTTCAGTATTTCTCTGTATTCTTAGTTGTTCATTTGTAAATAGCTGTGAGCTTTTTGCACACAGAGTTCTCTCGATATATATTATATATCTCTGGTGGAATCATTCAAATCCACCAAACAGTTTTTAAAGACTCTTGTTTTTAATTACTTGTGTTTTGATTCATTTCAAGTAACTATTACACATTCTGCTAATCATTTTCATACTTATATATATATATATATATATATATATATATATATATCTGAGTTAGAACATTTTTATTCAAGGAAAAATTTCGAGAATTCCATTCAACCCCCCTTCTGTAATTCTTGTTACATTGTTAAGGGACTAACAATTGGTATCAGAGCAAGCTCTTGAAGAGCAAAGAGTTTAAAGATCAAAATAATACAACAAGATGAACAAGAAGGATGTTTGAGTGAAGATTCCTTTTCTGGATAAAGATAATTACCATCATTGGAAGATAAAGATACCTCTTCATTTACTTTCTCAAGATGAGGCCTATGTGGACTACATAGAAAGAGACCCTCATGTACCAATGAGAGCTGCAACTAGAAATGAGCCATCTGTCCCCAAGCCAAGGCATGAATGGTGTGATCCTGATATTGAACAAGTCAGGAAGGATAAAAAGGCCATGAATATCCTGTTTAATGGAGTTGATGGTGATATGTTTGACAACATTATCAATTGCAAAACTGCCAAGGATGTTTGGGATACAATACAGATCATCTGTGATGGCACTGAGCAAGTTAGAGAAAACAAGATGCAGCTACTGATTCAGCAATATGAGCATTTTCATAATGAAGAAAGTGAGTCTCTCACTGACATTTTTAGTAGGTTTCAAAAACTTCTAAATGCTTTAAAGTTGCATAGAAGGGTCTATCAGAAAAAAGACTCCAATCTGAAATTCCTTAGATCTCTTCCAAAGGAATGGAAATCAATGACAGTCTCATTGAGAAACTCACAAGATTATAAAGAGTTTACTTTGGAAAGACTGTATGGCATCCTGAAAACTTATAAGCTTGAAATAGAGCAAGATGAGAGGATGGAGAGAGGAAAGAAGAAAGGAGGGCCCATTGCACTAGCTGCTGAGTTAGAGAAAGAGAAGGAGATGAAGATGGAAGCTGTTGAGTCAACTTCAAGGGTCTGTGAAAACAAGGGCAAGGGGCTTGCAGTAGAAAGTGAAGATTCTTTGAGCCAAGATGACATGGAAGACATTGATGAACATTTAGCATTTCTTTCCAGAAGATTTTCCAAGCTCAAGTTCAAAAAGAACTTTGGAGCAGCCAAGCCAAATAGAAACATGGTGGATAAATCAAAATTCAAATGTTTCATATGCGGCTTGGTAGGGAACTTTTCCAGTGAGTGTAGAAAGTCAGATTCCAGCAAGAAAAAGTTTGAGCCTGTGGATTATAAGCAAAAATTCTTTGAGCTGCTCAAACAAAAGGAAAGGGCTTTCATTACACAAGAAAACGACTGGGCAACAGATGGTCTGGATGAAGATGAAGATGTCATCTATGTCAATCTAGCCCTAATGGTGAAGTCTGATGAAACAGAAACAAGCTCTTCAAGTAATCAGGTAATCACCACAAACCTTGCACATTTATCTAAAGCTGAGTGTAATGATGCTATAAATGACATGTCTACAGAGTTATATCATTTGCGTGTTACACTTAAGTCTCTTACTAAAGAAAATGCTAAAATCAAAGAAAACAATTTGTTTTTTAGTGAGAGAAATAATGTGCTAGAGTCTCAGTTCATTGATTTTGAAAAATTAAGAATTGAGTGTAAGATTGCCAAGGAGGAATTAACTGAGTCCTTGAAGAAAGAAGAAATTTTGAAGAAGCAGCTCGAGCGTGAACATGAGGTGATTAAGGCATGGAAAACATCTAGAGATGTTCACGCTCAAATCACCAAAGTTCAAGGAATTGAGTTCTTCTGTGATGCAGCCTGGAAAAAATAAGGAGAAACTAGAACCAAATTTGGTGGACGGAGTGCTAACAGATGTAGACTCGACGGATTATGAGAGTCATCCGTCGGATAACAAAAAGGGTTATCCATCGACAGATGAAAATCCTCATACATCGACTGTAAGAAAGCCTATCAGTAAAGCCAAACTTGTTAGTTGAATGAAAAGTATGGATCTGTTTCCAAGAACTTTGTTCCAAGAGAATCGAGTCAAGTTAAGAAAGGGAAAAATGCTAATGTTGGTCACATGACTGTCAAACAGTTAACTGACAGACATGAAAAGATTGAGGTGAAAACAGAGGCTAAAGAGAAAAATAATAGAAATGGTAAAGTAGGAATTAACAAACACAATAACTACACTATAAATATGCTCCTAGAAAAATCTGTGTCAAGTGTGGTAGTGTAAATCATTTGTCTGTTAATTGCAAATCTGCCATGTCTACTTCCATGTCTGTGCCACGTCACTTTCCCAACATGAATGCTATGCCTCCCATGCCTATGAATGCTATGTCTACACAGAATATGAATGCATAGTTTGCTAATATGCCATTTGCACCTAATCCTTATTATGCTGCATTTAGTATGTCACAAATGCCATTTAGCATGCCTTAATGGAATAACATGTTCACTAATAGCATGCCATTTCCTGTTAATCAAAGTATGCATGATAATTCTGTTATGATGAATGGTTTCAAAAGCTCACAAAGGGATTAATCTCAAATTAATTATCACAAATCTAGAATAAATTCGACATAAACTTTTTCTATTTTTGCAATAAAAAAAATCAAATGCTAAATGCAATTTGAGATTAAGTTCTAGGGATTTTGATCCGCTAAATAGTTACACAAGAACAAAAGAATGATTTCTAGTTGTTTGGATTTAACTTTAAAACTAGAAATGATGATCTTGAAGTTTGCAGATGAAAGATGAAATATTGGTTGCTGCTTTTCTTTTTGTTCTTGAATGGTTGACTTGTGTTCTATTGGATTATTGAGTCTTCTGCTGCTTCTGTCTTTTTAATTCAATCAACAGAATCACTTGAACTGGAATGACAATCGGTTGAACTAGCAAGACAATATGTTGAACCAGTAGAACTTTCGGTATGACAATCAGTTTAAGCTAGTATGACTTTCGGCAAGACTATCTGTTGAACTAGCAAGACTATCAAACTGAACTAGCAAGACTATCTCCTTCCAGTAGAACTATCGGTGAGACAATTGAAATGACCTGGCATGACAATCGGTATGACAATCCAGATTGTCATGCTAGTTCAATTTCAATTGTCTTGCTGAATTAAAACTGATTTTAATTTAATTATAATTCTAAAAATTCTTAATATTAATTCAGAATTAATTAATCAATTAATTCAATTAATAAATAAATTAATCTTTGCAGATATAATTTATTTTCTTAATTAAATTATATGACTTAATTAATTAATAGAGAATTAATACTACTCTTGAACTGCAACCATTATTCTGAAAATCTTCTGAAAATCACTGAAAATTATGAATCAATTCCACCACTTCAATGTTGACACTCGATGTACTGTCTGGTCATGAGTGACTAACTTCCGTGACGTTTCTTCATGTCTTGACTTTGATACTTGATTTTCTTCAGATTAAATCCCTGTAATTCTCTGATACCCTGACAAGATCTCTGTCACTTGATTAAATCCACAATCGTGATATATATCATTGAGGCTTGATCAATTTCTTGAACTTCTTCCAGTGAATGAATTCCTCAAGTCTGTAGATGAACCTTGTTTCTGAATCCTTTGACAGATGTTACTTTAAGAGATCTCTTTGACGGTAGATCCACTATTTACTTGTTATATTCTTATTTGAGTTGAGTTAAATCCTCGAATAAACAAATAAGCTATGACATATGCCTTACAATCTCCCCTATTTGTTTGTTAGACAATAACAACAAATACCTAGAGGATAACTCAACTAACAAATAAGAAAAAGATGTAAACAGAAATGCAAAGTAAATAGCAGAAAATTTCTGGATTATATTTAACCTTTTCCAGATTCCAAATAGATGTTCCTCTAGACTGAACATATCTTCAAGTAGTTTCATTTTCTTTTGTACAACCACATTTCATGTTGAGAAGCGCATATCTCTCTTACTTCTCCCCCTATGAGAATTAACTGATTAAAGAAGATCACCTTCGTTTACCACATCTCCCGTACAATAGGATCCGCAGATAAAAACCAATGGTACTCCCCTTTTGGAAAACAGCTTCTTCCCTTACTAGAAAATCACCTTGTGTTTACCACCTCTCCCGTACAATAGGATCCGTAGTTACAAACAACATGTGGTGTAGTGTACATATGTAGGATCTTTTTCTTCCTCCCTGCTATTTCTCCCCCTTAGTTGAGGAATCCTCCAAACTATTACTTAAGCTTTTATCTCCCCCATAGAGAAGGAATGTATGTCGTTGTCTGAAGGAGTTCTCATATTTCACTTTATTGGAAAAGAAATAACAAGTAGTTTCTCTTTCTTCCTCACTGTGAGTGTGTGATTCTGTTTATTGTACCTCACAAGTGTTTCACTCGTCTCTCCACTCGTGTTTACACTCATTCTCATAAGTGTATCACTCCTCTCATAGCTCTAAAATTCAGCTATACCTACAAGGATAATCACCTTAGCCATCCTTAAGGAGGTCACAGGTGGTGCAATAGGAGTTCGCAAATCCCCATCCTTGTTAAACTCGTCAGATGAATCTGAGTCATAATCTACAAGTTTCTAGTTTCCCTTTTAGGGTTCCAGATTTGAATTCTGAGAAGGTAAACAATGATCCAACAAATTTAGCATAAAGATCAAAGTTCCCTTCTAATGTCTGTGAAGACATTTCCTTGTGACTCATCAGGTAATATCTGAATCATTGTCAACAAGTTGCCGATCTGCACCTATGTCAGATCCACTATCCGCAGATGCATCAAGGGGATTTAAGCCTGGGGAGGTAGACACTGACCACTGACATATGGATTTTGGATCAGTATCCTCTCCTAACACCTGTAAAGGCAATTGGTCCATTAAAGAACCTTGAACAATCGAATCTAACCTTAAAATGGTCGAAACTCTTGTTTCCGTCAACTCATCCTTTGTGTATGTAACCTTCCCTTGTGCATCAAGAATTGTTTATGTTTGAAGTGATGACACTACATCGGATGCCTTGGCCGACAGGAAAATTTCAATAGACGCACCCTGTTGAGAGAATGAATCTAGTAACTATTTTTGAGCCTTTTCAGCCATTACATCTTTTTGAGAAGATGTATGAGGGCTAGCAGTTGTCTCAGTTTACATACTACTCATCTTTGTAGGAGACAGAGCTGCTGGGTTGACTTCAGAACCTTCCTTATGTGGTGCACTAAGGCACTATCTCCCTCACGCTCATTCATACTACATTTTAGTGGTAAGAGGGTGTTGTTTGGTTCTGTTTCTATGTTTGTCTTTACAGTCTGGGATAGAAGTTGTGGGTTTTCAACCTCATGACTGCCAATGAAAGAAAGCCATTGGAGACTGAACCTGTATCACAGAACATATGACAATATAGAGATAAAATGTACTTAAGATCTATAATGAATGAAAATTATAAATTTAATCTTTTGAGAGAGATGATGTATAATAGTGACTTCAAAAGATTTTAAATGAAATAAGAAATCACTAATGTTGAAAGAAGTTTGAGTTCAATGATAACATTACCAGCTTGCAAACAACCATATCCCTCAGTTATACCTTTGCTATTATCTCCAAAGGTAACCAGTGGGCCAGCTTTCTCAACCATATTTGATAGCAGGGCTCTATCTCCGGCCATATGTCTTGATGATCCACTGTCAAGAATCCACACTATCGGTTCCACCTGTTTAATGCCCTGCACTACAAATGGATTAGACCTTCTTCGCAACCCAAACTTGGTTGGGCCCAGCATACTTGTAGAATTGTCCTTTGTCAGGCAAAACAACATTCTTAACTTTAATGGTCTCAGCTTTCTCAATGACTGAACATTTGACCTTGTAAACAGCCTTAACAAATTTCTATTTAGGCTTAGGCACAAATGTCTCCTTTCTAGCCTTAGAAGGACTAGCAGTCTTAGACCTATCATGCTTCCTATTATTCACATGCTGACGAGGAGTAGTCTTATCACTAGAAACATGCTTACCATTAAAATAAGCATACATCAAATTGAAAGCACAAGACATACAATTAGTAACACCATATGCTTTATGAGAGGGATTAACAGCAGGCAATTTATGCATGGTAGACATGGCATTTTTGTTATCCAACTCATTTGTGTCTGAGTTAGTCTCAGTTGCTTTCACAACTTTGACTGGAACTTTCGACATACTTGACTTGGAAACAACCTTCTCATTAGCATGATCTTCAGCATGTATTTCTTCTTGAATAATAGAGGAGGTCGCATCAAATGGTTCAGCAATTGATGCTTTATAGATGGGTTTATCAACACCCTTAAGCACATGTATTACTTCCCTACCTTTAGCACAGACATGAGGAGGGGAGTTCATGCCTAATTCTCCAATAGCAGCATTGTAATCATAACCTATTCCAGATGTTTGATTAACAGCTTGCTTACTGTAGAACTCTTTAGCCTTCAAACAAGAATTGAAGTAGGCTTTAACCTTAGTCTCAAGACCGGTGATCTTGTCTTTGAGAATAGTTTCGAGTTGTTTATAACAGTTAACTCTAGTCTCTAGAAAAGTTACTTGTTCTTTTAACTTGTCTTGATTAATGTGCACAAGTCTTAATTCATTGACCTCTTTCTCAAGGTCTTTGATCTGTTGACTTAACAGTTCATTATCACGATGAGCACAATCTAAGGAACCTCCTAGATGATAAACTAATTCAGCATCAGTAAATTTTACCTCTTTTCTTGATGATGAAGCTTTTCCATCAATAGCCATAAGAGCAAGATTCTCATCTTCTTCATCTTCACTATCAGTATCATCCCAGCTTCTTTCATTTGCCAGATAAGCCCTTTCAGAGTTACTCTTCTGATTTGAATCATAAGAGTTCTTCCTTACTTGCTTTGGCTTCCTGCATTCTGTGGCAAAGTGTCCCAACTCATTGCAGTTATAGCATCTAATGGTGCTTCGATCAACCATCCCTATTTTGTATCCACCACTACTGGTGTTAGCGGATGAAGATCCACCTGTCTGGAATCTGTTGTAGTTGGACTTGTACTTGAACTTGGGATTTCTCTTGAATCTGACATTGGAGAATCTCTTGACAATTTGGGCCATTGACTCATCTTCCAAGTGCTCCAGCTCTTCCAAGGAGTAAAAATCATCACATGATTGATTTGTAGTAGGAGGATCATATTCTGCTACTAATACATTTTCTTCAGCCTTGGAATACTGTACCATTCTCTCTGACTGTTGAGATTGTTGTTGTTGTTGTTGTTGACCTTCAGCTACTAGAGCAGTAGATGTGCTGACCACTCTATCTTTCCCGTAGACTTCCTTCTGCTGAATCTGCTCCAACTCATACGTTTTTAACACACCATAGAGTCTATCCAAAGAAACCTCACTCAGATCTCTTGCTTCTCTTATGGAAGTGATTCTATGTTCAAGATGAGTTGGCAGTGTTAACAGGAACTTTTTGTTGACCTCCCTGATTGAATAATATTTTCCATTTATGTTCAGGTTATTGATCAATGCATTGTACCTCTCAAACACTTCAGTAATTCCTTCTCCTGGAATGGATTTAAAATGTTCATACTCAGAGGTTAGGATCTCCAACTTGTTCTCCCTAACTTCCTCTGTACCTTCATTAATCACCTCAATAGTTTCCCAGATGTGTTTGGAATTTTTAAGTTCATCACATGTCTGTTCATCAAGGGATCGAAGGAATCAACTAAAATTAACTGAAGGCTGGCATCCAAGGAGGCTTCTTCTTTTTCAGCAGGAGAAAAATCCTCAGGCTCTTTTGGATAGGTTCTAGCTTTGGTAATCACAACATCATCTACTATCACCTCTGGTTCAATAACCATCGGAGTTTTTGGACCCTTCTTTAACAAGTTCAGATATTTGGGATTTGCAACTTATAAAAACAAGAGCATCTTCTTCTTCCACATGATATAATTTTCTTTATCAAATAGTGGAATTTTAACGGTTCCAACTTTTTGTGAAGTCATTATGAATTTTTGAATAAATAAAAATTCAAGGAGTTGAAAAATCACAAAAGTCTAGGATCTTGATTTGTTCGTTAATCAGAAGGCTCTGATACCAATTGTTAGGTCCCAATGTGTTTGTAGAAGGGGGGTTGATTACAAACAATACCGAATAATTGAATTTAATGAGGAATAAAAATATGAAACAAAATTTAAGTTAAATAAGAATATTATTAAACTTGAAAGGTGTTGCAACAATGGTATCGATTACAAGGGATTAATCTCAAATTAATTATCACAAATCTAGAATAAATTCGACATAATTTTTTTTTATTTTTGCAATAAAAAGAATCAAATGCTAAACACAATTTGAGATTAAGTTCTAGGGATTTTGATCCGCTAGATAGTTACATAAGAACAAAAGAATGATTTCTAGTTGTTTGGATTTAACTTTAAAACTAGAAATGATGATCTTGAAGTTTGCAGATGAAAGATGAAATATTGGCTACTGCTTTTCTTTTTGTTCTTGAATGGTTGACTTGTGTTCTATTGGATTATTGAGTCTTCTGCTGCTTCTGTCTTTTTAATTCAATCAACAGAATCACTTGAACTGGAATGACAATCGGTTGAACTAGCAAGACAATCTGCTGAACCAGTAGAACTTTCGGTATGACAATCAGTTTAAGCTAGTATTACTTTCGGCAAGAATATCTGTTGAACTAGCAAGACTATCAAACTGAACTAGCAAGACTATCTCCTTCCAGTAGAACTTTCGGTGAGACAATTGAAATGACCTGGCATGACAATCGGTATGACAATCCAGATTGTCATGCTAGTTCAATTTCAATTGTCTTGCTGAATTAAAACTGATTTTAATTCAATTATAATTCCAAAAATTCTTAATATTAATTCAGAATTAATTAATCAATTAATTAATAGAGAATTAATACTACTCTTGAACTGCAACCATTCTTCTGAAAATCTTCTGAAAATTATGAATCAATTCCACCACTTCAATGTTGACACTCGATGTACTGTCTGGTTCATGAGTGACTAACTTCCGTGACGTTTTTTCATGTCTTGACTTTGATACTTGATTTTCTTCAGATCAAATCCCTGTAATTCTCTGATACCCTGACAAGATCTCTGTCACTTGATTAAATCCACAATCTTGATTTATATCACTGAGGCTTGATCAATTTCTTGAACTTCTTCCAGTGAATTAATTCCTCAAGTCTGTAGATGAACCTTGTTTCTGAATCCTTTGACATATGTTACTTTGAGAGATCTCTTTGACGGTAGATCCACTATTTACTTGTTACATTCTTATTTGAGTTGAGTTTAATCCTCGAATAAACAAATAAGCTATGACATATGCCTTACAGCAGGGAAACAGAAAGAATCTTTGGTACTTGGATAGTGGTTGTTCAAGACACATGACTGGTGATTCTACCCTTCTCACAGAGTTCAAGGAGAGAGCTGGCCCAAGTATTACTTTTGGAGATGACAACAAGGGTTATACTGTGGGATATGGCTTAATTTCAAAGGAAAATATCATCATTGAGGAGGTTGCCTTAGTGGATGGTCTCAAACACAACTTGTTGAGTATCGGCCAGCTTTGTGATAAAGGCAACTCAGTAACCTTCAACTCAGAAGCCTGTGTTGTGACTAACAAAAGGAGCAACAAAGTGGTTCTCACTGGTGTGAGAAAAGGAAATGGGTACCTAGCTGATTTCTACTCATCTAATGCAGAATCTGTTACTTGTCTTCTCAGTAAAGTAAGTCAGGATGAAAGTTGGCTATGGCACAAGAAGCTATCCCATTTAAACTTCAAGACCATGAATGAACTAGTAAAGAAAGAATTGGTTAGAGGCATTCCTCTAGTGGAGTTTTCTAAGGATGGATTGCGTGATTCCTGCCAAAAAGGGAAGTAGATTAAAGCATCATTCAGGAAGAAACTTGATTCAACAATTGAAGAACCTCTGCAACTGCTACACATGGATTTGTTTGGACCAGTCAATGTGTTATCCATCTCAAGGAAAAGATTTTGCCTAGTAATTGTAGATGATTTCTCAAAGTTCTCTTGGACATATTTCCTAAAGTCTAAAGATGAGGTTAGTGAAATCATCGTCAATCACATAAGGTAAGTCAATAATCATCCTGATTTCAAGGTAAGAAGAATCAAGAGTGACAATGGAACTGAGTTCAAGAATTATGTAATGAGAGCATTTTGTGAGAAAAATGGGATTCTGCATGAGTTTTCAGCAGCAAGAACTCCACAACAGAATGGAGTAGTGGAAAGGAAGAACAAATCACTTATTGAAGCTTCCTGGACAATGCTTGAAGAATCTAAACTGCCAACATATTTCTGGGCTGAAGCTGTAAACACTGCATGCTACACTCAGAATATTTCACTGGTTAATCAAGAAGATGCATGAATCCCTATCAATTGTTCAAGAACAAGAAGCCAACTCTAAATTTTCTTCATGTTTTTGGCTGTAAATGCTATATTCTGAGAAATCAAACTAATCAAAATGGGAAGTTTGATGCTAAAGCAGATGAAGGAATTTTTGTTGGATATGCTGTTTGTAAAGCATATAGAGTCTACAATCTAAAAACCAACATTGTTGTGGAATCAATACATTTTGTGTTTAATGATAAAAAGATTGAAGGACTTCAAGATGGAGATTACCATGAGAGCCTCAAATTCGACAATGTGGAGATGGTTAGTGATGACAGTGATGATGAAAGTGATCAAGAAATAGTATCAAAGGATAATACAGAAAAATCCGCTACCAATGAAGCATAAAACTCAACATATGTCGAGTTGCATAATGCTTCATCCGTCGGGAGGCAATCTGCTTTATCCATCGGGAGACAACCAACTTCATCCGTCGGTACTCAAAATTCACCATCCGTCGGGTTATCAAAAGGAGTAGGAAGTCAGGATAGATCACCTATAGAAAGTTCCCCTTTCTCAAATTAAAGATCCACAAACTCAGGGGGAGTTTCTAACAATCAAAACTCAATCACACATCAAGACAACAATGAGGCCTCTTCATCTAGAGCTAATCTACCTCAACAAAGGAAATAGACAAAAGATCACCCATTTGAGCTCATAATTGGTGATGTTTCTTCTAGAGTTCAAACCAGGAGAACAACTTAAGAAGAATGTCTATACAACAGCTTCCTCTCTAAGAACCAAAGAAGGTAGAAGAAGCTTTGTTGGATCCTGATTGGATTTTGGCTATGCAGGAGGAGCTAAACCAATTTGAAAGGAATAATGTATGGAAGCTGGTGCCCAAGCCTAAAGGAAAAATTCCAATGGACACTAAATGGGTATTCAGAAACAAGATGGACGAGAATGGCATAGTAGTCAGGAAAAAAGCCAGATTGGTTGCTAAGGGCTATTGTCAACAAGAAGGAATAGATTTTGATGAAACATTTGCTCCTGTTGCAAGACTTGAAGCCATCAGAATCTTCTTAGCCTATGCAGCCCATGCCAATTTCAAGGTCTATCAAATGGATGCCAAAAGCGCCTTTCTGAATGGAGATTTGGAGGAGGAAGTCTATGTCTGTCAACCTCCTGGTTTTGAAGATCCAAATTTTCCAGAACATGTCTATTATCTTTTGAAAGCACTTTATGGACTGAAGCAAGCACTTAGAGCCTGGTATGACACTTTATCAAAGTTCCTTTTGGAAAATCATTTCACAAGAGGTACTGTAGATAAAAATTTATTCTTTAGAAATGTTAATGTCTCTAGTATACTTGTTCAAATTTATGTAGATGACATTATTTTTGGCTCTACCGATGAGAAACTTTGCAAAAAGTTTTCCAAATTGATGCAAAGTAAGTATGAAATGAGTATGATGGGAGAACTAACTCACTTTCTTGGTTTGCAAATTAAGCAAGTTAGTGATGGAATATTCATTAGTCAAACTAAATATATTTTTGATCTTTTAAAGAAGTTTGATCAAATGGATTGCACATCTGCAAAAACTCCCATGACCACTGCAACTAAACTTGAATTAAAAACTACTGTCTGTGGATATTTTAAGTTATAGGGGCATGGTTGGCTCACTTCTGTACTTAACAGCTAGTAGGCCAGATATAATGTTTGTTACATGTTTATGTGCTAGATTTCAGGCTGATCCTAGAGAATCTCACTTAGTAGCTATTAAGAGAATTTTCAGATATCTCAAGGGAACACCAAAACTTGGCATTTGGTACCCTAGAGATTCTGGTTTTGATATAACTGGTTATTCAGATGCAGATTATGCAGGTTGTAGAATTGATAGAAAAAGTACAACAGGAACCTGTCAATTTCTAAGAAACAAGCTTGTGTCCTGGTTCAGTAAAAAGCAAAATTCAGTTTCTACTTCTACAGCTGAAGCTGAATACATTGCTGCTGGCAGTTGCTGTGCACAAATTTTATGGATGAAAAAACAATTGCTAGATTATGGTCTGCAAGTTGAAAGGATTCCTATTTTTTGTGATAACACAAGTGCAATTTCCATCACTGAAAATCCAGTACAACATTCAAGGAAAAAGCACATAGACATCAAGTACCACTTCATAAGGGAACATGTAATGAATGGTACTGTGGAACTACATTCTGTTTCAAGTGAGAAGCAGCTTGCAGATATCTTTACCAAGCCACCGGATGAATCCACCTTCTCAAGGTTGGTAAGTGAGTTAGGTATGCTTAATTATTCTTAAATCTATATGAGATAATTTGCAAGTTGAAATGCAGCCAAAAATTTAATTGATTTTTCAGTCTTGGATGAAATTTTGGCTAAGTCAAAATTTACATCTCAACGGATGATCTTTATCCATCGAGTTTGATCATCCGTCGGTATACTATTTGCTAATAAAAATCTATTATTTTTCTAGAATATTTCATGACTCGACGGATAACAGTTTATCCTCATCCCTCGAATTGTCTTAATCTTAGCCGTTAATTCCCTGAACATTATCCATCGAGTATACTTACAGTTTGTAAGCATAACATGATGGATAATGGGTGGAATTTTTACAGTTTATTTTTAAACGACTATTTTAGGCAATTTTCATTGGTTACTTTATTTTACCTTATTATTTTTAGCAGTTATTTTTGAGATAGTATAAAAGCTTATTTCATTTTCATTGATTTTCTTTTATCATTCTCAAATCAACTGATCCAAATTTCTTTCTATTTCAAAGCACTTACTCTCTCTCTTCAAGCTCTTATTCTCTAACAATGGTGCCCGTTGTCAAGATTATGTCTCAAACTGGGTTCATTTATGAGAAGAACAATTTCACTGCACTAGTAAACAAGGGTATTCAGCAATCTGGTGACTATCACAAGATGATGGACTTTGTGAAGAATTGCAAGCTTAGCTATGCCATGCGGGAATCACCCACAATCTTTTGTGAAGTTGTTGAAGAAATTTTGACCACTGCTACATACAACTCAACAGATAAGACAATCACACTCACCATTAAAGGTAAGGAATTCTGTATCAATAGTGATGTTATAAAAGCATGTTCCAAGATTCCTGATAACACTGTGACCTCACCACACACTGACACTGATATAATCAATATGCTAAATTCCATGAATTATGCTCTTTCTACTTCTAAGTTAAGTGACATTAGGAGACTGGGCCTTTGGAAAGAATGGAGTTTTATGTGTGATGTAGTGACAAAGGTCTTTTCAGGTAAAGTCAGTAATTTTGATTCAGTCAATATCTTCATGCTTAACATGCTCTACATGCTAGTTACAGATAAGTTCTATAATTTCAGTGACCTTGTTTTATTTGAGTTGGGATTCAAACTAGGAGAGTTAAATAAGAGAGGTAAGAATGTGTCTTATGTCAGATTCTTTATGATGTTAACTAACCACCTCTCTGAGGGAATTGTGCTTGAGAACCCTAACAACAAATTAGATTGTTGGGTTCAAGAGAGAAGGCTCATTGCAGATTTGAACAGGGCCAATCATCACAAGGAGGTGCCACTATTCTATTTCCCTGTAATGGAAGCACCTCAGGTAAGTGAGGTAAGTTCATCTATCCGTACTACTATTCTAACCTCACTAATTTCTTTGAGTTCTAGTGTGGCTATGGAAACTGTGTCAATGACCCAATAACCAAGCTACCAAACCAGCAAATATTTCTAAATCCAAATCAAAGAAAGCCCCCTCTGGTATCTCTCAAAAGATGCCAGTTGTAAAATCCACCAAAACCAAATAGGGGAGTGTGCAGGTGGGTAAGACAGGTGAGGGAAGGGGTGAACATAAAAGAAACCCTAAGGATAAGGATGGAGAGTTGAGTGGTTCCCAACCTAGCCATACTGCAGTTTCCCAACAAACTACAGTGCTTAAAAAGGATAAAAGCTCATTTCTAGCTGCATCCTCCCAAAAGGATGTAGTTATTGAACAAAGCTCTCAACCAAGAGCACATGCCAAGAGGGTTAGGGACACAAGCTCACCCCAAACTTATGCCAGAAAGAAGAAATCTAAAACCCTTGGGGATGCACAGGGTACACACACAGTGCAAACTGGTGCTAAAGACACATTCACTGCACCTTCACAAATTCAGTTTGATGTGGCTCTAATAAATGTGGAGTCACAGCCAAAATCTCTAGTAATAGAAGCACCTCAAACACTAAACTCACCCACAAACTCTCTGGATGTGGATATGATAAACACATCAATTCCTGATTCCCCTTCTTTAACTTTATTGGGGAAGCCAAAATCTAGTGCAAGTGAGCATCATCTTTTAGATGATTTGTTGGCTCACTTGCCAATTCTTTCAGGAACTGTTGAATCATCTATGCCCAATGTATCTTCAATCAGCACAGAGTCCACAATAGTTTCCATTCCTAGTTCATTCATTTCTACTCTCTCGATGGATATTGTTCATCCGTCGAGTAGTGATTGTATCCCGACGGATAAGCTTAACAGCAATTATCCGTCGGATAGAAAAACCACTCACCCGATGGATATCACTCATCTGTCGAGTGTCTCTGTACCACTTTAAACTTCATTTCTTTCAAGTGCAGAAGAATTAGTGGTTGTACAGTCACTATTAGGATAGAGAGAAGAGTGTTATGAGTGAGAGACTGGGTTGCTCCCAGGAAAAAGGAGAGGAAATGAGTGAAATTATGCAATCCATTTCTTCAGGATTGGAAAAAGAAAGTGAGAGGAGTCCCACCTTAGATGGTGAAGGTGAGGGTGTGAGGGTAGGGAGCCAGGGTGAGACCCTGATGCAACAAAAGAGAGAAAACGAGAGAAATGCAGGTACTGGAGCTATAAGGATGAATGTCATTGCTAGTGAGTCAATGAATGTCTAGGATGCAGACAGGGAGGGACTATCTCAGCAACCTCAAGCTGTTATAGATTACACCTCCCTTGATGCTGAGGCATTTACTCACCCTGTTCCAGCTTATCAACTTCTAGCTGAGCAGGGCAATGACACTGCATAAAGGATGCTCAATCTGGTGCATACCATACAGTCTATGCTAAGAGCTAAGGATGCCATCACAGCTTTGCCCTCTACAGCCAGTGATGTGGATTATAAGACTGGTGGTTCAGCTGATTTCTTTGGTGGTGGAAGTGGGGATAATGAAGATGAATCAATGGATATAGGGGGAGAAGTAGGTTCCAGTTCAATATCAGGTATGCCATCATGGGCATTTTCAAAGCACTGTGATGAGCACTACTTCAAGATAACCCTGATCCAACTAATCAATCAGACAAATACTGCTCTTCAAACCACTACAAATACCAGCACCAAAAAGCTCCTTCAGGCACATCTAGCCTCACTGCAACTTCAACAAATTCAAGGCTTCCAACATGCTAGGGATGTAAACACCATCAAGGGTGATATTGAGGATATGAAGAAGGCCATTTCAGAAAAGATGGATTCTAAGCTTCCATAAGCTACAATGCTTGACATCAAGAGGCAATTGAGGAAAAATTCTGATCTTGCAACCAAGATAGATGCCTTGGATACAAGAATGTCAGCCATGGAAGCATCTTTAACAGCCATTCATCTTCATCAAGCCCAACAGACAGATTTACTTCAAAAACTGGTGGCTGCTCAAACCTCCTCCTCTACTCAACTTGATGATAACAAAAAGGGGGAGAAAGGACCAAGTGAGGGGGAGAGGCTTCAAATTCAAATCAGTAAAGTAATTGTGCCTTCAATTACTATCTCAAAGCCACCAGTTACAGACAGTATAGATCTGATAAATGCAGCAGCAGCCAAACATTAGAGCAGCTGATATGAAGCAGTTGAAGCCAATCAACTGGGAGAAGATTGATGAGGATATACAAAAGAAGTTTGGACTAGTCAAGGAGCCAGTAAAGTCAGTCATCCATCACTCTCAAGTCAAGCAAATTTCTGTGAATGAGATGAGCTTGAACTATCTGGAAAGGGGACAGTCATCCTGCATCAAATCTCCAAAGGCTGAAATAATTCTCAAACCAAGGCTGAAATATCTAAAATCATCATTGTAGAAACCTTTGGATAATGTGTATGAGACACCCAAACCTGATAAGAAGCTTCTGTCAAGGTCAATTGCTTTCTACAAAGATCCAGCTGATTCAGCTTCGAAAAAGAGAATTGCTAAAATTTTCAGGAATGGAAAAGAAATTTGTGTGGTGGCTGGACATCCTCATTTTCTCAAGAAAAGAGAGAAGAAAAGGCTAGATTGAAGTAGGAAAAAAAGCAAGCTGCTCTAGATGCTAAAAAGGCTAAACAAAAGAAAGAGCAAATTGCTATCTTGGCCATGCTACATGCTGTAAATTCATCACAACAAATTCCTTCCCATCCATCTGAAATTATTGAATCTCAAGATCCAAAGAAGCAAGTTGAATAACAGAAGAAATCTCCAATAATCAAGGAATTGGCTAAAAGAACCAAAAGAAAACTGGACATTGTTGATAAGGAATTGGAGAATCAGTTTCCCAAGGACCCACTCCAACTACAACTTAAGCATCAAAACCCTCTGTGGTATTTGAAGATATCAAGGTAGTGGATCCTTACAGGAACATTCATGGTGAACCTATTGTGCCTAAGGATGAGCCAATAGAATGGGAGAACATACCAATTCCTGACTTCAATCTCCCAATCCTTAACAAGCCAAAAAGAAGAAAGTCAAGAGCAGTCAAGAAAGTGAAGTTGTCACCTCTCAAATCCAAATCTCTAGTCAAAGCTCAATCTATAGCCAATAAGGGAGATTACCTGTACTTATGTGACATCAATGAGTTTTCTGATTTAAACCTCTATCTAGATGAACTAGATGAAGTGAGAGGAATTGATGCATACAGAAACCTACCTGAAAGGTTAGTGTTCAAGTACAAGGGAGGAAAGGAGATTCAGTGGCCACTTCATCTTTCAAGAAGAAATTTGGGTTCAATGTTACTGCAAGAAGATTGGTTCTGAAGAAGATTGAAGAACTAAGGAGTGTTAGAGCTAAAGATTTACTCCCAAAGACTCTAATCATCCCTTACACAGGGAGAAGAGTGCATCTAAGGCCCTACTGGCTGATGGAGTTCATGGATGACAAAGGAGTGAGAAGATTTTTCAGATTAGAAGACCAATTGAGGATCTCTAGCAATGGGACTCTCTTGGAAATGCAAGAAAAGCTAAATCTCTCAAAATCTGATGAACTGGAATTCCACAGGCAGCTCCAAAATCAGATTGAAAAAAACAACACAAAGCTTGGAAAGAGATCCAGACCTTCAAGGAACTAGATAAATCTGCTCAGGCTAGAGGAGCACCTGGAAAATGACTGTGAGCTAAACTTTATACATTTTGTTAATTGAAGCACTTTTCAGTATTATCTACTTTCTTTTAAAGTTGTATTTTTAGGGTGTTTTGTTATCATCAAGTATCTCTTAATTTATGGCTACAATTCCAGTAGACATAAATTGGGGGAGATTGTTGTGTATATGTTATGTACTTGATAATTTCATGAACAAAACACCTTGGTAGATTTTACTTAGTGAAAATGTAGCACTCGACGGATAGGGATTATAGTCCCGACGGATGACTCATTTTAGTCCCGACGGATGATGACTTATTATCCATCGAGTGAGTACCTTATGTAAAAATAAGTCTGTAGCATATTTCTGCATACACATTGTTTAGAATCTGTAGTAGTACTTAAGTCATGTTGACTTTAACTAGATATGCAGAATAGGTTGATTAATTGTATATAGATGATGTCTTGTAATTCTGCATAGATGAAATGAAGTCTAGTGCCTGATTTCTACCCGACGGATAAACAACAATGAATTCGACGGATGATCAACAACCCGACGGATGATCATTAACTCGACGGATGATCATGAACCCGACGGATAAAGAATTCAAATATATGTTGACAGTGACAACACAGTCACATGCGTCGAGTGTATACAAATGGAATGTGGTAGCCTATTCAACTGGGTTTTCGAGAACAAAGAAGTATTGCCATTTCCATGCTATTATGAAGATATTCAAAGATGTTGGAATAGAGTAATGAAGTAGCATTATAATAGACTCGATAGTTTTTGTTTTTAGTATCTTATCTTATTGCTTTGTAATCTTGGTGATATATAAACCAAGAGTAGAAAATAGAACAACTAACTAAGAAACCAAGCAACCAAGAGAGAAACATTTGTAAGCTGAATTTTCAGTATTTCTCTGTATTCTTAGTTGTTCACTTGTAAGCAGCTGGGAGCTTTTTACACACAGAGTTCTCTCGATATATATTATATATCTCTGGTGGAATCATTCAAATCCACCAGGAAGTTTTTAAAGACTCTTGTTTTTAATTACTTGTGTTTTGATTCATTTCAAGTAACTATTTCGCATTCTGCTAATCATTTCACACTTATATATATATATATATATCTGAGTTAGAACATTTTTATTCAAGAAAAAGTTTCAAGAATTCCATTCAACCCCCCTTCTGTAATTCTTGTTACATTGTTAAGGGACTAACACGGTATTTTTGCTCATGAGGCTTTAACTGACAAGACACATAAGCTATCACCTTTCCGTGCTACATTAATATGCAACTTAATCCTTTATACGAAGCATCACTGTAAATTACAAACTCGCCCTTCTCATCGGGTAGAACTAATACCGGTGCAGAAACTAACCATTTCTTTAACTCTTGAAAGCTCTCTTCACACTTATTTGTCCAAATAAATTTCTCATTTTTCCTTGTCCACTTAGTCAATGGAACCGCAGTCTTAGAGAAATCTTGCACGAATCGTTGATAATATCCAGTCAATCATTGAAAACTCCTTACTTCCGTTGGAGTCTTTGGTCTTTCCCAATTTATAACAGCTGCAATCTTTGCAGGATCTACTTTGGTGCCTTCACTATTGACTATGTGTTGAAGAAACTAAACTTCCTTTAACCAAAACTCACATTTCAAAAACTTCACGCATAACTTCTCTTTCCTCAAGATTTCCAAAGCAATCTTCAAATATTCCATATTATATGCCTCCGACTTGGAGTAAATTAGAATATCATCGATGAATACTATCACGAACTTGTCCAAGTATTTCTTAAACACTTGATTCATAAGATCCATAAAATTGGTTGGCGTATTCATCAATCCAAACGCCATTATCAAGCATTCCTAATGTCCATATCTCATTTGAAACATTGTCTTAGGTATATCTTTAGCTTTGATCTTTAATTGATGATATCCCGACCTTAAGTCAATCTTTGAAAAACACGTAGGTCCTTTCAACTGATCGAATAAATCGTAGATTCGCGGTAGAGGGTACTAATTTTTGATAGTCAAATTATTGAGTTCGCGTTAATTGATATACAATCTCATGCTTCCATTTTTCTTCTTTACGAACAGCATTGGTGCACCCCACGGAGATACACTTGGTTGAATAACTCCTTTATCTATTAATTCTTGCAACTGCGTGGCTAGTTCCTTCATCTCAACGGGCGCCATTCGATAAGGATCTTTTAAAACTGGTTCAATCGTAAATTCAATCTCTCGATCTGGAGGTAGTCTAGGTAATACATCGGGAAATTATTTAACCATGGGAATGTCCTCAATCTTTAGGGATTCCTTCTCCACATCCTTTATGTGAGCCAAATAAGCTTCGCATCCTTGTCGTAATAATCTCCTTGTCTGAATCGCCGTTAGAAATTTCCAGTCTTGCTTCTTCCCTTTAAATATCATCTAAGTTCCATCCTTAGACCTCAATTTCACTTTCTTGCTTCTATATTCGATCTGCTCATCGTGATTTGCTAACCAACCCATTCCGAGTATGATGTCGAACTATCCTAACTTAAATGGTATTAAGTCAGCAGAGAAGTCTCGACCTTCTATAAAAAATATCACAATTAGGAAAAATCATATCGGCAGTATCTCTTTCCCGATTTGCTACTTCGATAGCTAAACTAGATTCTAAAGGGTACGCACACACTTTAATCTATCAACAACATTTTCAGAGATAAAAGATCTAGTAGCTCCAAAATCCATTAACACTTTAACTTCTACCAAATTTATAGCAAGCGTACCTGCTACCACATCCGCATATTGCACTGCGTCTTTCATTGTCATATTGAATGTTCGTGCCTTTGGCTGAACTGATTGTGCTTGTTGGGGTGGTGGTCTAGCAATCCTCAAAACAGTAGCCTTCTGAACAGGCTCCTTACAATTCCTTTCCATATGACCAGCTTTTTCGCATTTAAAACATGTCATCTATGATTTTCCCGAAACACTTGAACATTTTGATGAGTAATGTCCTTTCTGGTTACACTTAAGGAAAGTCACATTGAGCTTGTTACACTTTCCCGGATGTCTCTTTCCACAGACTTTGCATTCCGAAATTGAAGGCCTATTATCCCTCATCGATTGTCCAGCTTTTTGAAAATGATTCTTTTGATTCCCATTTCCAGGCTTAAACTTCTGGAATTTTTGACTGACATTGCTAACATTTTCCCAAACTTTCTCCTAACTTAGAGCTTCCTTGATCCAGTTCTGAATCCTCAAACTTCCTTTTCTTTTCTTTATTTTCCCTTTTAGTGGCTTCTATTTCTCCTTCCATAATCATTGCTTTATGTACCATAATAACATATATTCTTATCTCAAGAAGAGCCACTTGACTTTGAATCCACGACTTAAGTCCTTGTTGAAATCTTTTAGCCTTCTTAGCTTCCGTATTCACATATTCTGGCACAAATCTTGCTAACTCTGAAAACTTCACCTCATACTCCGCCACAGTCATATTTTCTTGCTTTAAATCCAGAAACCTCATCTTCAACTGATCTTGCATATCAATCGGTAAATACTTCTCTAGAAATAATTTTGTAAACTTCTGCCAAGAGATAGCTTCTTCTTCTAGCAATGCTTTGGTTGATTCCCACCAATAGCTAGCCTCATCCTTCAAGTAATAACTCGCATATTTCTTCTTCTTTTCATCCTTAACTTCTGCTAACTCAAAATTGTTCTCCATTTCTCTTAACCAAGTCTGTACTTTAATCGGATCGGGACATCCTACAAATTCTGGGGGATGAACAGATTGGAAGTGTTTGAATTTTCTGATTCTCAAGGCTGGAGATTGTTGTAAGAGTTGAAAAAGTCGGTTCATCACAGGGGTGTCTTGGTTTTGTTCTTGGTCTTGAGTTTGTATTTCTTTTTCAGGGTGAATTGGTGAAGTGGCCATTGTATAAATGATAGGTCCATATTATTGCATATTATTAATACCTATTTTATGTCCATTTTCGTAATTTTATTAATAAATAAATTATTTTACTTTGTTTTGTAGGAAAATAAATAAAATCAGAATTTGAGTTGGAAAAGGAGCAAATAAGGAAGGAGGTGGACTATTCTAGAAGTCAAGGGAATTGGAAGATAAATAGAATCCTTATTGGAGAATAAGAAGAATTTACTTTAAGAATCCTACTTGTATTCCAAGAACCCAACCCTCATATTTTCCCTATATATATGGGGTCTCCCCTCTTGTATTTTACACATTAAACATTCCAACACCCAAGACATTCAATTAGTTATTTGTTTTGTTAATCTTTTATCATGTGTAGCTAAATTTGTTCCCTAGGATGAAGATGAAGTTAATTTAATTGCTTTGATATCTTCTCGTTCCTATTATTTGATTCTCATGATTTTTCTTGGTGCTTAATTGTTTAATTGACAAAGTGATTTTGATATATTATTGTTACCGGATATATTTTTCATAACCTATGCTTTCTTCATGAAGTTTTGATGGGTTATTGTTAGATAGCATGTTTCATAGTATATGCTTGTCTCGTTAATTAAAATTTATTAGTGAAGAAAAGAGAATTGATTTTAGGGCGAGTTGATATTAATTGTGATTGATTAACAGATTCAGATTCCTAGGCTTTCCATATTATTTGATCTATTTGCTAATTAGGTTAATTCAAACTCCTCTCAAATCTTATTGTCTAGTTCGCATGATTTAAATTGTTAGGGTTTTGAAAATTCATAGTCTCTGTGGATCGACCTGTATTTGCTACAATTAACCGCTGTGCACTTGCAGTTATTTTACACATCAATAAACTTGATGAGCAATTATTTAGCAACACGATATCATGGCATATATATCAATAATGGTTCTTTATGAATAGCGGGTTATAGCACTTTTTAAGTTTTACCCACTTGCACATGCAACCTATCACTACATAATTCGCTCACCGGTTAGGGTTCTCACATGAAAGAGATTGGTTATCACAAAGGTGTTAAACAAGAATGCTAGATAAATAATTTATGCAAATATTTTATGAAATTCAAAGAACCGCTATAAGGAAATAAAGGTACATAGATAAATAGTTCAAGTACAACAAGTTCTGGAAACAAGGTACAATAACAGAGCAGGGTTAAACAGAGGAAAAACTGGAAAATATCCCCTATCTACCCCTAAGTTCTACCTATCTACTACTAATACAACCAACGCTAAGAACTAAATCACAATACAATATAAGGGAAACCCGGCATCTGACCAAGCATCCCAAGCCTACTGGTGCTGAGAAAGGACAACAACATGATACAGGCTCTGCCAGATGTCACGTCTAAACTCACAACCACATCTAAACATGACGGTAAAGAACCTCCCTTAACATTGACAGTATCCATCGCAATAGCTTATGAACTCTGAGGACCTCGGCATCAGCATCACTGCAAGAAGGACCCTCATCCAACGTCCACGGGAAATCTGCTCAACCATCTCAATATGAACACGCCATTTGGGCTTTGGCACAAACATCTGCATCCTAGACTCTCGAGCTAACCAATCTACCAAAGATCTCAACTTAGGTATACAAGCAAACACAAAGTCACGGTCCCGCGCTAAATCATCATTAACATGGGCAGGTACTAGCATAACAAGAATCTTATCAACAGCTGGGGACTCAAGCATAGGAGCTGGGGAGTCTGCCCTAACAACTGAGGACTCAATTACTGGCAACAGGGGAGAAATAGTCATTAGGGGCAACACTGTCCTCAGACGGATCCTCCTCAGAGTCCGAACTAATGTACCGGGGTCCTCAGATGCAAGTAGAAGGATATCCTCAGAAGAACCAATAGGGCCATCAGGTGGAGTCGAACCAACATCACTACAACTATCAAGATCCTGAGATAAAATATAAAATAGCAACCAAGAAATAATATTAGGGTTAAATCAAATCTCCAACTAACTCGATGCCCTAACTCTAATTATTTTCTCAACCTATTCACTTACTTAGACTATACCTAATACTCTAACTCAACTCTATATGAGTCGAACACTCTCGTAATATTTAATTACCCATATACCCCTTTATTTGAAGGGTTTCGAGCACATAAACGCTACAGAAACAGTAATTAAAAACATGAAAAATTAGAATTTTCGAAACCCACCGCAGGATCCATGCAAAAAATAGATATTTAATTAATAGATCAGATTGTTTACCTTAAGAAGCTTTACAAATTGGTTGCCTAATGGAGATCCAAAACTTGTTCAATCACCACGCATCCCGCTCTCTTGATCTACGCTCTATCGGTATCCACACGAATACTTGAACGCAAGGATTGAATGTGTACTAGCACAAACATGTTTCTTCTTGCTCTCTCCATCTTCTCCCTTGGTGGCTAGGTTTCATTAAAAGTCTTGCATACAAAATCAGCCACACAAGAGATATTATATAGAGAGTATAATAAAAATTATAACTCTTAACTAATTAGGAGTTATTATTAATTCAAAATTCCTATTTGTATAATAATTAAGTCACACTTAATTATTTAACAAATGAATTTTATAATTAATATTAGTAAATTTGAATATCAATATTTATCTAATTAATTAAGTCATACTTAATTAATATTATAAATAATTCAAATTACTTTAATATAATTTAAATCCAATTTAAATTAAATAATCCTTCAAGCATTCTTAGTGTGTGACCCTATAGGTTATTATTACGTTAGCACCGAATTTTAAATCTAATTTAAAATCGTAAAAAATGAGCGGCATCTAGTAATACATTATTGCTACCCAAGTAATAATAATTGAATCGGTGATCGATTAAATCTTTCGTGAATAATGTACAATATAATATAATCCCTTTAACCAAATATTATAAATTAAACTAGAGGCATGTAATGTGTCATCCTCATTATAGTTTAATCTAAGTTTCCTTGATCAATGAGTAGACTATCATATCAAATCAATATTTGAGCGTGGCCACGCATTTCATAGTCTAGCTCACACAAGAGGCCAATAATATCACTCCTAAAATAGGAGGGTTAAATCCCATCTAGATCATTTATATTTCTCATACGATTCATAATATACCCAATGTCCACTTTTATCATTACCCGGTCAAGGATAACTTTTAATGGAATCAATATATATTAATTCTCGTATATAAATATAATGACTTCAGGTCTAAGGACCATTACATCATTATCACTTTGAGAATTACTTATGACACGACAGACATGTAAAATCTCACATCGGGTATGTCCAACACCATATACATATACATCTTCCTGTGTTTTTTACTTCAGTATCATACCTATGATCAATGAGATGTGATCATCAGTCAACAAACACACCAGTCTTAATGCATTATTATTGTCCCTTGATAATAATACTCGACTAGGGACCTTTAGAAATATTGATACCATTCTCATAATCTCATTTCTAAGTCACGTACTTAGAGATATAGAATTGCATATCATATTCCAAGGACATTTATTAATCTAACATTTATATCGCAGTAAATTAAGAATTAATAAATTGTAAAGGGAATAATCGATAGAACATAAACAATAATAATCCTAATGTCTTGAACTAAAATATCATAGTGTTGTCTCTAGGGCACAAACACTAACAATCTCCCACTTGCACTAGATCCAATCACCCATGTATCTAATACTCATGGAACTAGTATAACCATCGTGCTTCTGCTGTGACAAAGCCTTGATCAGTAGGTCTGCAACACTCTCATTGTGGCGTGATAAGGAATCCTAGAAAAGATCTTTACATTTGGCTTCAATTCCCAAGCAAGAACACTCAACATTTATATCTCCTTGATCATTAATCTCATTAATAAGTTGATATCGCCTAAGGACATGCCTAAACAGTCTCCTTGGATGTCTCAAAAATATCAATATATTCGGCTTCCATTATAGAATCATCAATGTTCTTGCTGTGAACCATTCCAACTAACATAATCATCATTGTCTATCTTGAAATTAGGTTAAGAAACTAGTATTAGTGTAACCCTTTATAACCAGTTTCCCATCTTCTCCATACACCAAAAATAAATCTTTAGTCCTCTTTAAGTAGTTAAAAATATTCTTGAAAATTATCCAGTGACCCTCACCTGGATTAGACTAGTATCTGCTCTTCATGCTCAAAGCATACAAAACATTAGGATAAATACATATCATTGTACACATTATAGATCCAATTGCTAAAGCATATGGAGCTTTCTTAAACGGCCCTTATCATCTAATGATTTAGGGGGCAATTTCCTTTTGAGATCATAATCCCATAAGACATCAAAACATATCCTTTCTTTATCTCCTGCATCCTAAAATGATGCAATATTTTATCAATGTATGTACTCTGACTAGGTCGATTAATCTTTTAAATCTATCTCCATAGATCTTGATCCCTAATATATAGGTAGCATCGCCTAAGTCTTTCACCGAGAAACTATTTCTCAACCAAGTCTTAACAGCCTGTAGAGAAGGAATGTCATTCCTTATTTGTTGTATGTCATCTACATATAATACTAGGAATGTCACATGGCTCCCACTAACCTTCTTGTAAACACATGGTTCATCTTCATTCTGAACAAGCTTGTCAGAGGCTAAACGTTTTACAAACGCTTCACGTCCCCAAATTTTCATAAATGACATGCTATGACATTTATCACTCTATATCTCATACGGAGTATTTTTAACCGCTTTAGTCGGAACTTGATTAAGTGTATATGCAGTTGTTTCTAGAGCATAGCCCTAGAAACTGAATGGAAGATCCGTTTGACTCATCATCGATCGCACTATGTCCAACAAGGTACAATTTCTCCTCTCAAAATCTCTATTCCATTGAGGTGTTCCAGAAGGAGTAAGTTATAATACACTATCACACTCCTTCAAGAAACTCTTGAAATTGAGGTTTAAGTATTCTCCTCCATGATCTGATCGTAAAACTTTTATACTTTTCCCTTGTTTGCTTTTCTACTCCGGCCTTATATTCTTTGAACATTTCAAAAGAATCGGATTTGTTCTTAATAAGAACCACATATCCATATCTACTGAAATCATCAGTAAATATTATGAAGTAGTATAAGCCACCCCTTGCCATCATACGCATTTGACCACATACATCATTATGTATAAGTCATAATCGTTTGGTGACCCTTTCACCTGATCAGGTAAAAGAAGCTTTAGTCATTTTTCCAATGAAACAAAATCTGCATCTTCCGTATGATTCAAAATCAAACTTATCCAAGTATCCATCTATATGTAACTCAGAAATTTGTTTCTCATTAATATGGCTTAACGACAAGGTAGAGGTAATGTTTGATTTGAGTCATCTTAGAACATATAAATTGTTAACTAATTGTGCAAGATTATAAGCCTTATCATTAAAATAGAATAAACAACTATTGTTTATTTAATTAAAATGAAAACCTTTCTTGTCCAGACAAGAAACTAATTTAATATATCCCCTAAAGGAAGGAACGTAATAATAATTTATCAAGTTCTCAATCTTGCCTATATGGGAAAAATTAGGTATCTAGTTCCTTCAACTAGAGCAACAACTTTTGCTCTAATTCTAACTCGATACCTGAAACTTGACCATTGATAGTCTTCTTCTTTAGATCTTCCAAACAAGCTCGATAATTTAACTTCCAATCATCCAGTTATTTCCACAGAAATGACAATCATCTCCTTTAGCAACACCACTATCAGGCTTCAAAAGCCCTTTGAGATTGGACTTTGGTTTGGCATCGAATAAGATCAAATCTTCACCTTGCACGTCCACTTTCATTTCCCATTTGCATTCCATGTGTATATCATCAATATAGACGTAATTCATGCCTTTACCGTGTTATTTTCAGCAGTTCTAAACATGCTTAACAACTCAGTGAGTGTTCTGTCTATCTCATTCCTTTTGTTCTTAACAAACTAAGAATAGAAGTTGTTCAAAGAATATTTGATCAAATCAAGCTGAGTCTCTAGACTATTCTTGTAACCCAAAATATTAAGGTACATATACCTATCATCTTTAACATGTGGTCCAACCGGATATCATTCTCCCATTAATGCAAAAGTATGGTGCCTTATTATTGTCAAATCTTTCTGGAGAGCCTATCCTTCAAACATTCTTTGAAGGTGCTCAATCATATCATAAGCATCATTATGCTCTTGTTGCTTATAAAGCTCAGCACTCATAATTACAAGCATGAGACATGAAATATCAGTTGTATAATCAATTTGCTTCTGGTAAGCATTTTGTTCAGCACATGTTTCATTCTCAGCTAGAAGAAATAAGGGAGGGGTTTGAGTGACATTCTTGAACCTGAGGACAATCCTCAAGTTCCCATGTCAATTGAGGAAATTATTTCATGTCAGCTTGTCCTTCTCAAGGACTATTATATAGAGAAGATATTTGTGTTATTTGTCATTTGATATCTACAATATTAAAGTGCATAAAATGACTTAGTCTACAGATGATCATTAAATTATGTTCAAGTGATTATTCATATATATACATAATATATATCTCCCACTATTTTTATCAAATCAATAGCCCTAACTATTAATTCAGAAAGAATATCTTCTATATCCTTTCTAGTGAGTCAAGATCCATATTTCACCATGCGTTAGGTCAGCTTTGGCTTTTCTCCTAAAACATGATTATTTAGGTCGACAACATTTGTCAATTATATCAACTATATAACTCTTGGATATCTTGGTGGAACAACATTTGTTTATATTTATCTAATAAATCTCGCCAAACTCTATGCCTCTAAGTTCATAATCCTATTATGGTAACTTAGTTAAGTCAAACCCAATAGTCAAAAGTATCAATATACTTCAACACATCTCCCACGATAGATGGGAGTACTTCTCTTTGGCGAACCCACTCCTTATCGATCCAGGGTTAACGCATTATACTTATTGGAAGGCATCCGATCAACTTAATATTAACTTTAGGGTTTTGTTAATTTTAAAACGATCATGATCCCATCATAAAGAGATTCCAAATTTTTTCCTTGAATAAAATACTTCAAATCAATATTCGTCAATGGATTGATTTTCAGATAGTGAGGGAGTCACAACGGTCTCGCTTAAAACTCACAATCCACCAGAAAGTTTTTAAAGACTTGCGTTTTTAATTACTTGTGTTTTGATTCATTCCAAGTTATTATTCCGCACTTTGCAAATCAATTCACTCAGATATCTATTTTAAGTTAGAACACTTTTTAAACCAAGAAAAAGTTTCAAGAATTCCATTCAACCCCCCTTCTGTAATTCTTGTTGCATTGTTAGGGACTAACAATTGGTATCAGAGCTAGCTCTTGATAAACAAAGAGTTTAAAGATCACAACATAACAGCAAGATAAACAAGAAGGATGTTGGAGTCAAGATTCCTTTTCTGGATAAAGATAATTACCATCATTGGAAGGTAAAAATGCATTTCCATTTACTTTCTCAAGATGAGGCCTATATAGATTGCATAGAGAGAGGCCCTCATGTACCAATGAGAGCTACAACTGGAAATAAGCCATCAGTCCCCAAGCCAAGGCATGAATGGTCTGATCCTGATATTGAACAAGTCAGGAATGATAAGAAGGCCATGAATATTCTGTTCAATGGAGTTGATGGTGACATGTTTGACAACATCATCAATTGCAAAACTACAAAGGAAGTTTGGGATACTATATAGATTATCTATGATGGCACTGAGCAAGTAAGGGAAAATAAGATGCAGCTACTCATTCAGCAATATGAACATTTTCATAGTGAAGAAAGTGAGTCTCTCACTGACATCTTTAGTAGGTTTCAAAAACTACTAAATGCTCTGAAGTTGCATGGAAGGGTCTATCACTACTAGAATTCTGTCAATAGACATCGGTCCTTAGACATCGGTTGCTTAAATAACCGATGTTAAAGTTCTTTCAGACATCGGTTATTTTTAAAACGATGTTATTGTATATATTAGACATCGGTCGATAAAATAACCGTTGTCAATAATTATTTTTAAAAAAGGAGAAACGTGAATTAGACATCGGTTTATAACTTAACCGCTGTCAAATTTACTTAGACATCGGTTTAAATTTGCAACAGTTGTTGATTATTAATTTTAAAAATTTTAAAAAAACACGCGCTCAATTTCCCCCTTTTTTCCCAAATGTTTCCCCCTTGCTAACTAAAATATTCCCCCAGTTTATTTCTTCCATTCCAAAATTTATTCATTTTCCCCTTTACTCTCCTTATTCCCATCTCTCTCACCTCGCTCTTCTATCTCTATCTGCTGTTTCCCTCTCTCCGATCTCTTTCCGGTCTCCCTCTCTCGCCTCTCTCTCTCTCTCTTTAGTTCTCTCTTACATCTCTCTCTATCTTAAAATCTCCCCATCTCACATTATCTCTCACCATCTCATATTATTTGTAATTAGGGTTCTAATTGAACCCCAAATTGAAGAATATCTCGATTAATCAAACAGATTCGAGAAATCCTAATTTCTCAAAAAACTGGTTTGGTTTACTTGTTCAATTGGGTTTTGTTTATCCTTCATCTCGATTTAGTTCTTAATTATTATTGGGTTTTTTTAATCTCGTTTCTTTCTTTTTTTTCAACAAGATCAGAGGTTCATTGAGCTTCACAGGTTTGTATTCACTTTCGTAGTCTTAAATTTTCCATTAACCTTAAACTGAGAGAGAGATAGAGATAGGGGAGTCAGAGAGAGAGTGTGTATATGTGTGTGTTTTATTGATTATAATAATTGGAGACTTTGACAGATCTTGAAGAAGCAAGTGTTAACAGTATTGAAAGTGGTGGAAGATAAGATAGACAATGAGATCTCAGCTCTAGATCGTCTCGATTTGGAGGATATCAAGGTTTTGAGAGAGTGGAGGTTACAACAGATGAAGAAAATGGCCGACAAGAGGCGACAAGGGGTTGCGTTAGGTTATGGTGAGTACTTGGAGATTTATGTCGAGAAGGAGTTCTTTTCTGTTGTTAAAGCTAGTGATCGCGTTGTTTGCCAATTTTATCGCGAAAATTGGCCTTTCAAGGTATGATTATTATGTGTATCTGTGTGTTCATAATTAATTTTATATTTTTTGTTGTATATTATGTGTAATGCATCAAGTTTGATAGTGTATTAGTATTTGATGATTTTGTGGTGGAATGGAATTACCCAACTGTTATTGTGTCAGTTTTTTTAATTAAAAAGATTTTGTCGAATTGTGGTTTCAGATTAGAATTAGTTTGTTAAATGGACTGTTATAAGAGTTTGTAAATACCTATTACTTTATGCAAAGTGAGGCTAGATACAGGGTATGTTCTACAGGTAATATAGGGTATGTTTTACAATTGCCCTTGTGATGATTATGAATGGGTATCTTGTCTTGAATTTTTTCATTTCTAAAGTCAACAGAATGTTGTTTGGGTTTGTGGTCTGTACTGGAACTGCTGCATACGTGGAATTTATATTCTATTTGATAGTACACAGTGATTGCCGTCCTGCTTTCTAGATCAACGAAATATTTTCCAAGGGTTACACTAATGTTGGGAAATGAGTTAAGAAATGTCTTGTTGGCTTGAGGAACCTTAATGTACAAGTTTTTTTATTGTCAGATTGTTGTTGAACAATAGATGGGCTGTTAATAGTATATTTTTTCAAAACCAAAATAACATGATTAATTCACTGACCCTTACAAACTGAAATATGTGAAATGTTTGCATTTGATTGTTCTTTCTTGGATTGGGAAAAGAATGCAACGTATTGTAGATATATGAACTTGGCTAGTCACTCCGACTGAGCAAGACAAAAGGTAAGTTGTTGCACAAGTTCACCAGATCATTGCTCTGGTTAAGAAATGAACAAGTAGCATCTTGGATGATCGGTTGAAGCTATTATAGTTAACAATTATAAAGTGGTTACCCAATTTGTAACACACTTTACTGGGGAAAATTTTAAATTTTAGCTTTTTAAGTCTGTCTTTAGGGTTGCATTTGTTACTAGTTATGTGTATCAAGATATCTGAGTCAGACTATAGTGCTGTCAGATGTTAGGTTTGCTTTGCAAATAAACTGTTCTAGTACCAAAGACTTGGGAGGATGTAAACCATTTTGGTATATAGATGGTTTCAATATCTTGTTTCAAATCATATATGGGACGATGTACACAAACTTAACTTATAGACAATCTTCTATTTTGATTTAGTTTGATACCCTTTATATCTGCTTATAATTTAAATGTATCTTCAGTTTTTTTCTTTTTATTTAGTAGATGTTGGCTGTAAATTGTACCAGATAGACTCATAGACCCACGTATGGCAGGTCCTTGGGTAAGGCTACAAAAATGAACGCCTAGGGCACCAGGGCCCCAAAAAACCTATGTGTATGTAGTAGTATATAATGATGAATTTATGCATTTGTATATTTACATGCATCATTGTGTTGTTAAATATTAATACAATATTTTCAATAAGTTATGATTCAGGGTATGTTCTATAGGTGATGAATGAAAGAGCTAAGAATAGAGTGGATCATCTACATGATTAGAATTGTGTTGTTATAAGTGTTTATTTAGCTCCGATACAGTGTAGGTTATACAGGTGATGAAAGAAAGAGCAAAGAATAGAGTGGATGATCTACATGGCATGTTCTGTGATCTTCAATCAGGTAGAAAAGAGAGTTGTACTAATGATGTTGCTTTATTAGAAGAACAAGTTAATCAGATGCTTAGAGAGTGGCAATCTGAACTTAATCATCCTTCTCCTGCTTCTTCAGATACAAGTAAAGCTGTCATTGACATGAAAAAGGTAAATGTAACATTTGAATTGTTGAATGCAGAAACCAATGAAAGGATATGCTTTATAAATGTCAGTCCTGATGAAGTTATCTGAAGCTTGTTCTACAATAAAAACAATGATTCCCTCATCACTGTTTTAGTCTATGCATCAGACAACTTCAGCTCCTTGAAATGCCGAACTACAAGAATTGAGTGTATGAAGTATTATACTGAGTTGCTACATTTATTTTTTAGGTTCTGTTTTTTCTTTCCTTACATGTGTCATTTATAATTTAGATACATTCGTCATGGCAAGTGTAATAACCCCAAAATTTTGAACTTTTTGTAACCCTTATGAATAGTGTTTTTGCTGATATTGCTGAATAAGAAAACTGTTCATGCCACACTATGTAGGGTTTCTTTTATGGATATTCTGAGATTTTATTAGTACTCTATATGGTATATAAGTGTATGTAAAGATCGTCAGAATCCAATTCCGAACACTTTGATTTTTCCCGGAAATCCACTAGATACGGAAAGAATTGAGTATAAGGTAACAGGATAAAAAGGATTTAAATTAAAGGATTATAAGAAAGGATCATAAAAGGATTATAATGTATTGAGAAAGGTTAAGGAAACCCAAATAATAAGATCCCGGGTATGATCCCTCAAACGAGAAACGAGAACGAAAGTTAAGCGAACCGTATAACAGATCAGTGATCATTAGGCAAATTATTGGGAAGTTAATCAAGGAGGTTAGGGATGATGAGGTCATCCAACCAATAAGAAGAGGGCAAGTAAGGGATGATGACATCACAAGGTGACATAAACATGACATAGGGGGAAGGAGGTGTGGATGAATGATAACCACACAAAGTTCAAGGTTAAAAAGGTAATTAACCAAAACAAATCAAAAGAAAATCAACCAAGCTAGGCAAAACAAATCAAAAACACAAAATCGTTTCATTCTTCAACATTGCTCTCGGCTTTTTCTCATTTCAAGGAGAAGAATTTTCAAAATTCAAGTTCCAAGCTTCCTAAATTGGTAAGATAATTATCTAGAACTCCTTATGAATAATTATGGCTATTCTATAAGTTTAAGCCTCCAAATCATTCACAATCTTCTCCAAGAAATCAATGAAGAAGATAATGAATAGTGATTTCAAGATTTTTATCTTGATTTTTCTTGTTTTTCCTTCAAGATCCAAGCATCCCTAAGACATCTCAAGGCTTCTTAAGGCTTCCTAGCTACTCCAATCACTTCAAGGAAGGTATAACATCTCCAAACCCTAGCTTTACTTGTATATTAGGATGATTTTGATTGTTATGGTAAAAGAGTAGCTTGATGCTTGTTGGTTTAGAGTTTGGGTTGGAATGGTAGTGAATTGAATGTTGAAATCTTATTGATTGGTTAAAGGACTTAAGTATAGTTTAAATTCAAGTTTAAAAATAAGTCCAAATTGTTAATGTTGAGTTGATTGGGGCTGTTATGATGTAGTGTGGATGGATGTTGGTTGTATGAATGAATTGGGATTGATTGGTGGTTGAATTGAAATGGTATAAAATTGGGAAATCGCGTAAACATAACAGTCGTATTGTCCGATTTACTTTAGACTGCTTTTGTTCATAACATTAGGACCCGATAACTCCCTTCTAGGTTTTTACCATTGCCATGTTTAGATAGTTCATGTTACGAGCTTTGTTTTGATATGTGGTTCGTTTGATTCCGATGTACGGTTTAGGAGAAACGGCCGTTTTAAGTAACGACGTTTCGCGAACGAATCATTACCCCTCGCCTTAATTTGAAACCTTGGTTAAAGACCTTAAAGGCCTAATTGGAGTATGAAACAATTATGTTAAGTGTGTTAGGCAGTTGGTAAGACATTCGCGAAAGAATCGCCTTAAAACTCGTAATGGTTAATTTATTAAAAATGGTAGAGCCGAGGGTACTCAAGCGACTTAAGAGAATCATTAAGCGCAAAGCGAGCGTTAGAGTCTAAATTGGTTAAAGTATAGATTTACAAGTGACTTTGGTTTAATTCCAACTTATATGTTTTTTATAGGTTACCAGACTCGTCCGAAGCCATTTATAACCCCCAGTCGCTCAAGCAAGTTTTCTACCCGTATAACTGTTGTTGTGATGTATATGTGTATATGCATGATCTTGTGATAAATGCATATTTGTTATTAGCAAATTCTTGCGATATATTGGAGCATGTGATATGGTATATATGCAAGCCTGTTTTGTATTCTTCATTTATATATATCTATTGGTTCAAATGCTTATTAGTTGCATAATACCTATGCTAGAGATAAGCAGTAGTTGCGTATACCCTGAGTATAGGGGACCCAAAGGTGAACCCTTTTCTAAAACCGGGAGTAGATGTTCCCGAGTATATGATATATATATATTTATATATATATATATATTGATATGGTTTTTAAAAACTATTAATCGAATAAGGTTTATTCGATAACTTTATATTATTTAAGAATATTACTTGAATATTCATTCGAGGACTTATGACTCACTTTATATTATTTAATGAATATTACTTGAATATTCATTCGAGGAATTATGACTCACTTTATATTATTTAATTAATATTACTTGAATATTCATTCGAGGACAGATGACTCCGCTTATATTATTTAATTGAATATTATTTGAATATTCATATGAGGACCTATGACTCCGATTATTTTTTGAAATGCATTCTTTATTTTACTAAAGAATAAGGTGTCGATAATCAAACTTATTTTTTTTGATTATTCAAATAAAGATAGTACTTTCGTATAAGTATATCTTTGGTTAATTATTATTCATTTCAAGTATAAGTTTTAAAACTTCTACTTCGATTATTTTTATAAGGATTATCTTTATGAGAATATTATTTAAATAATAATATTCAGATATTTCTAATATATCGGGACTGATTTATTTTAATAAATCAGCAGTACTCCAAACATTCTTAAAAAAGTTTTCGAGTCTTCAAAATGATTTCTAAAAGTTAGGGCGGATCCCAAAACTCATTCTTTTATATTTAAGATCCTCCTTTCGAAGGGGATTTAAATACTCGCTCAAAACCTGGGGGATCCGGCTCTGTGGTGTATTTTACATTCACAACGTGGTTGCTGTTTTGAGAAAACAATTTGATTACTTGCCCAACATTCGGGAAGTAAGTCCCTCTAATTGAGTCGGCATAAGCGACAGGTCGGGGTACGGTCTATCAAAGTGTAAGTGGTTGGGTGGCAGTCCATCAACGCGTAAGAGGCCGGGTGGCGGTCCAACACAAGGTCCTTATGTGGCCAGGGTGATGACCGGTGGGGGATTCATCCATCTACTAGTAGAAAAGGTTACTTATTGGTATCTTTGCCTGATCAGCAAGATATCGGGTTTATGCCAAAATTCTTTTCCTTTCCAAAATTCATTGGATGTTACAAACTCTGTTCATACTTTACATAACAGAGGTTCCAGGAAATGTTTAAGAGATATATATGTGGATATATATATCGGGACTAAATAAAGTATCTCGTAACTTTATTTCATTCAATAATATTTCAAAGATTGAATCTATTCAAGTCTTAACTTGTGGTCTCATCTATGGGATGACCTTTTGAAACCTATAATACTTTGAACAGTGGTAGTTCAAGTAGCTTTATAAATGATATAAGTATAGTGAAGTATTTGATAATTTCATCCCTTGTTTTTGCTTATATCCAGTAAGTAATTATCTTTCACCTGATAAAGGTTTCCAGCAAGTTATCCATTTAGATGCTTGCATTATTGTTTACACTATATATTATCTTGCGAGCTTTAATGATCACTCTTGCTTTATTTCTTCATCACACAACAACAGTTAGGAAAGATGGCCAGACTCAAGCAGACCCAGCGCAAGAGCGTGGGAAGCGCCCCGCGCCTTCCCGTTGAGATCATAGCTGCTATAGCTGCAGAGGTAGATCTATTTGTAGATCAGACCTTCTACTTTTGGGAATCAATTATGTATAATTATAACTTGTGGCAGATAATGGCAATTAATTGTAAACTTATCAAGTAATCATTTTTGGGTTGTAATAACTTTTAAATTATGGATTCAAAGACTTGTACTTATTTCAATTTCATCTCTGAGACTATAACGGGTTGTGGTGTGTGTTAGTGTGGGGTCACAGCATGAGGTTAATTATTGTTAATTAAGTGAAGTGATATTGTGGAAAGAAAGATCGTGACGACCCGGATCCCTGACCCCGGATCTGGGGGTGTTACAGAAATGGTATCAGAGCTAAGCGTTATAAACCTCAGAGATGATGCGACGATGTAATAATAAACTCACAAAGATAATAAGAACTCTTGCCAAGTTCATGGTCGGACTACTTAAAGTAGCGGTGGCAGTTAAAACCCTTACGGGAACCCTTTTAAGTATCATGATAGTAACTTAGCTCGTTTAATGTGAAGGCGCATGAGTTAGAGGACCCTGAGATGTTCGAGCGTGAGCATGATGAGGCACTGCTAGATGTCGAGGATCAGGATGAGCCTGAGATGGAGGAGGATGAGGAGGACCCCTCAGAGGAGTTAGAGACAGAGGTCATTACTATTTCAGATGAGGAGGACCCGGATGAGGTCCCAGTAGCTGAGGAGCGTGTCGGACCTATGGTAGTGTACACTGGTACCCCTTTACCCACACTCCCAGTGGTCAGAGCTCCTACCCCTCCACTACCATCCTGGTGCACTTATGATGACAGCTCTGAGACTGATACTCCCGAGCCTAGGCATACCGATGAGGCACCCCCAGCGGCTCCGGATTCACCACCTCTCGACCCTGCCCATAGGTAGTCTTTGTTAGCCCACGGCTATATTCAGGATGTACTGAGGACCCGAGTGGCCGTTGCTGAGGCCCGGCTGGATGAGGTCAGGAGGGAGTTGGATGCAGAGAGGGCGGGTAGGCGTATCCGAGCTTATGAGACTAGGGCTGCTATACCCCGATCCTTGAGGAGGGAGCTGACGGGGATAGAGCTCACGTCTCGAGCGAGACTCAGATCGCTCCAGGGGGACAGGCATGGTAGAATCTCCAGGCGGCAGGCCGACTATATCTTCCGTCGTGCGATGGAAAGGGTATGGGAGCTGACCCGCTCCGGTGTGTGATTCAGGACTGACGATGGGATAGTCTAGTTGTCTAATTAGTCGAGGCCTTAGTAAGAGCCAATATTCCGGGATAGTTGACTTGTATATAGCATCCCTTTTTCTGACTAGACAGATAGACTCTTGTGTATCACTTTCGGGACAGATGGCTATAGCACTGTTGTACTTTTGACCAGATCAAACTATGTATTTCTCGCATTATGTATATATTTGTTTCCTTTCAGTTCAGTTCCTTAGTGACAAGATCACTGTTTTTTTTATCATTATTATTACTGCACTTCTTATTAGAACTGTCATAAAACATTAGAATTGCGAGATACATTCTCTCCATTATAGAGCTGTGCAAGGCACAATGTTGTGTATGATTGTGACCTAATGTTGAATTTCCTAATAATTTTTTTTTATTATCAGTATCATGCTGCCAAGAAAGATTGGAACTAGGGCGAACCCTGGATTTGAGGACCAGGGAAGCCATAACCAAGACGATAGGAACCAGGAACACAGTGAAGAGGAAGACGAGGATTATGTTGAACAGGATGACTCCCTGTATGAAGGGGAGGAGGAGACATATGATGTTGAGGGATTTTAGATAGAGGCTGAGGAAGGAGAAACTGAGGTTGAGCAACCAATACCAAACCCGGGCATGGATCCCATGGGCCAGTTCATGCAACTACTAAGGCAGAACTTGGAACTTCAACCCAACCCACCCCCTCAAGGAAATAACAATGTTGTGGCAAACTCTTTCAGGGCTTTTATGTCCCTTAAGCCCCCTGAGTTCCACGGATCAGCCGACCCAGTTGAGGCAAGGGCATGGTTAAAGGAAATGGAGAAATCCTTTGAGATTCTGAGTATCGATGAGGCACAGAAGACTGTATTTGCTACCTACCTTCTGAAAGGAGAGGCTAACTACTGGTGGGAGGCCAAGAAAAATATGGAGACAGATGCTATTATAACCTGGGAAAGATTCAGTCAGTGGTTTTTGGGAAAATATTTCCCGAGGTTTATGGAAAACCAGATGGAGCTCAAGTTCTTGGAGCTAAAGCAGAATAACTTATCTATAGCAGAGTACGAAGCGAAATTTACTGAGTTATCAAGGTTTGTTCCGGATTTTGTGAGCACCGAGGAAAAGAAAGCTAGGAGGTTTCAGCAGGGACTGAAACCGTGGATTCAGAATAGGGTGGCAATCCTTGAGCTTACTGATTATGCCACTCTGGTGCAAAAGGCAACAATTGTAGAAGCCGAAAGTGAACAGATGCAGAAGGAAAGAGAGAAGAAGGGAATAAAGAGGAAAAGTATGAGCATGGGTGGAGGTTCCGCAGGAAGGAACTTCCCAACTAGAGTTAATAGGGGAGCAGTGTCCCTACCGGGAAAGGGCATTGGGTTTAAGCGGCCAATGAGTGTAAATGTGAGCCAGAGCGGCCAGAAGTCCAGAATGTCCTATTCCAACCAGTCTCGACCCCCATTGCTAGCCTGTAACACTTGTGGAAGGATGCACACTGGGGAGTGTAAAGGAAAGCCGATAATCTGCTTCAAGTGTGGTCGAGAGGGTCACTATTCGGACAAGTGCACTTCGCCAACCCCCATTACCCGCCCAACCACCACTTGTCATCAGTGTGGACGCCCGGGTCATTGGAAGAGGGAATTCCCAACGAACAAACCAGCAGCTTCAGGAGCAAGCAGGGCTGCTTCTAATAAGCCACCTACTGCAAGGACTTTCAACATGACAGTCCAGGATGCTATGAAAGATTCAGATGTGATAGCAGGTACCCTTTTTCTAAATTCAGTCAGTGCGAACGTTTTATTTGATTCAGGAGCAACTAAATCTTTTATATCAAGGGACTTTGCGCGTAAATTAAGACTTAAAGCTGAACCCTTGATAGAGCCCTTACAAGTAGAAATAGCCAACCATGAAGTTATTCTTGTTAATCTGATTCACCCCGCCTGTGAGTTAGGCATAGGGGAACAATCTTTCAGTGTTGATCTGATTCCTTTTAAGTTAGGGGAATTTGATATAATTTTGGGAATGGACTGGCTATCTAGCAATGATGCTCACATAGACTGTAAGGGGAAGAAAGTTAAGTTAAATATCCCAGGAAAGAAAGAAGTCATATTTAGGAGAAAGAGGCATACATAGAAATTTTTGACTATGGCCCAGGCCAGAAGGATGCTACGAAAAGGAAACGAGGCTTACCTAGCCTATGTGGTAGACACGCAAAAGGAGGTGCCCAACTTACAAGATATTCCAGTAGTCAACGAATTTGAAGATGTATTCCCACAAGATCTTCCGGGATTACCACCCGATAGAGTGATTGAATTTGCGATTGAGTTGGCCCCAGGGACGACACCAGTTTCAAAAGCACCTTACCGGTTAGCCCCGTTAGAAATGAAGGAATTAGCTACCCAATTGCAGGAACTCTTGGATAAGGGTATGATAAGACCCAGTGTGTCTCCGTGGGGAGCACCAGTGTTATTTGTTAAGAAGAAAGATGGGATCATGAGGCTGTGCATCGACTATCGAGAGTCGAACAAGCTAACCATAAAGAACAGGTACCCGTTACCTAGAATAGACGATCTGTTCGACCAGCTAAAGGATGCTGTATATTTTTCCAAGATTGACCTGAGAACTGGATATCACCAACTAAAGATTAAACCCGAAGATATTCCCAAGACAGCGTTCCGTACCAGGTATGGGCATTATGAGTTCTTGGTAATGTCCTTTGGATTAACCAACGCCTCAGCGGCTTTCATGGATTTAATGAACAGAGTATTTAAGAAGTACTTGGACAAGTGTGTGATAGTTTTTATCGATGATATTTTGATCTACTCAAGGACTGAGGCAGAACATGCAGAGCATTTGAGGATAGCTCTAGGAATACATAGAGAGGAACAGTTATATACCAAATTCTCGAAGTGTGAATTCTGGCGGAATGAAGTACAGTTTTTAGGACATGTGATCAATAAAGAAGGAGTATTGGTCAACCCCTCCAAGATAGAGGCGGTCTCAAATTGGGAAAGGCCAACCACACCCACAGAGGTAAGGAGTTTCATAGGATTGGCCGGCTACTATCGTAGATTTGTACAGGACTTTGCGAAGATCGCAGCCCCTTTGACACGACTTACTCGTAAGATAGAGAAGTTTGAATGGACGGAGAAATGCGAGAACAGTTTTCAGAAATTAAAGAAAAGGTTGGTAACGGCCCCGGTGTTGGCATTGCCAGACGGAAAAGGAGATTTTGTGATATATAGTGACGCGTCGTACAAAGGATTAGGGTGTGTGCTTATGCAGCACGGTAAAGTGATTGCGTATGCATCGAGACAACTGAAGGTATATTCTGAGATTTTATAGTATCCAAACACTTTGATTTTTCCCGGAAATCCACTAGATAAGGATTATAATGTATTGAGAAAGGTTAAGGAAACCCAAGTAATAAGATCCCGGGTATGATCCCTCAAACGAGAAACGAGAACGAAAGTTAAGCGAACCGTATAACAGATCAGCGGTCATTAGGCAAATAATTAGGAAGATAATCAAGGAGGTTAGGGATGATGAGGTCATCCAACCAATAAGAAGAGGGCAAGTAAGGGATGATGACATCATAAGGTGACATAAGCATGACATAGGGGGGAAGGAGGTGTGGATGAATGATAACCACATAAAGTTCAAGGTTAAAAAGGTAATTAACCAAAACAAATCAAAAGAAAATCAACCAAGCTAGGCAAAACAAATCAAAAACACAAAATCATTTCATTCTTCAACATTGCTCTCGGCTTTTTCTCATTTCAAGGAGAAGAATTTTCAAAATTCAAGTTCCAAGCTTCCTAAATTGGTAAGATAATTATCTAGTACTCCTTCTGCATAGTTATGGCTATTCTATAAGTTTAAGCCTCCAAATCATTCACAATCTTCTCCAAGAAATCAATGAAGAAGATAATGAATAGTGATTTCAAGATTTTTAACTTGATTTTTCTTGTTTTTCCTTCAAGATCCAAGCATCCCTAAGACATCTCAAGGCTTCTTAAGGCTTCCTAGCTACTCCAATCACTTCAAGGAAGGTATAACATCTCCAAACCCTAGCTTTATTTGTATATTAGGATGATTTTGATTGTTATGGTAAAAGAGTAGCTTGATGCTTGTTGGTTTAGAGTTTGGGTTGGAATGGTAGTGAATTGAATGTTGAAATCTTATTAATTGGTTAAAGGACTTAAGTATAGTTTAAATTCAAGTTTAAGAATAAGTATAAATTGTTAATGTTGAGTTTATTGGGGCTGTTATAATGTAGTGTGGATGGATGTTGGTTGTATGAATGAATTGGGATTGATTGGTGGTTGAATTGGAATGGTATAAAATTGGGAAATCGCGTAAACATAGTCGTTGTAATGTCTGATTTACTTTAGACTGCTTTTGTTCATAACATTAGGACCCAAGAACTCCCTGCTAGGTTTTGACCATTGCCATGTTTAGATAGTTCATGTTACGAGCTTCGTTTTGATATGTGGTTCGTTTGATTCCGATGTACGGTTTAGGAGAAACGGCCGTTTTAAGTAACGACGTTTCGCGAACGAATCATTACCCCTCGCCTTACTTTGAAACCTTGATTAAAGACCTTAAATGAATAATTGGAGTATGAAACAATTATGTTAAGTGTGTTAGGCAGTTGGTAAGACACTCGCGAAAGAATCGCCTTAAAACTCGTAATGGTTAATTTATTAAAAATGGTGGAGCCGAGGGTACTCGAGCGACTTAAGAGAATCATTAAGCGCAAAGCGAGCGTTAGAGTCTAAATTAGTTAAAGTATAGATTTACAAGTGACTTTGGTTTAATTCCAACTTATATGTTGTTTATAGGTTACCAGACTCGTCCCAAGCCATTTATAACCCCCAGTCGCTCAGGCAAGTTTTCTACCCGTATAACTGTTGTTGTGATGTATAAGTGTATATGCATGATCTTGTGATAAATGCATATTTGTTATTAGCAAATTCTTGCGATATATTGGAGCATGTGATATGGTATATATGCATGCATGTTTCGTATTCTTGATTTATATATCTGTTGGTTCAAATGCTTATTAGTTGCATAATACCTATGCTAGAGATAAGCAGTAGTTGCGTATACCCTAGGTATAGGGGACCCAAAGGTGAACCCTTTTCTAAAACCGGGAGTAGATGTTCCCGAGTATATGATATATATATATTTATATATATATATTGATATGGTTTTTAAAAACTATTAATCGAATAAGGTTTATTCGATAACTTTATATTATTTAATGAATATTACTTGAATATTCATTCGAGGACTTATGACTCACTTTATATTATTTAATGAATATTACTTCAATATTCATTCAAGGAATTATGACTCACTTTATATTATTTAATGAATATTAATTGAATATTCATTCGAGGACAGATGACTCCGCTTATATTATTTAATTGAATATTATTTGAATATTCATATGAGGACCTATGACTTCGATTATTTTCTGAAATGTATTCTTTATTTTACTAAAGAATAAGGTGTCGATAATCAAACTTATTTTTTTTGATTATTCAAATAAAGATAGTACTTTCGTATAAGTATATCTTTGGTTAATTATTATTCATTTCAAGTATAAGTTTTAAAACTTCTACTTCGATTATTTTTATAAGGATTATCTTTATGAGAATATTATTTAAATAATAATATTCAGATATTTCTAATATATCGGGACTGATTTATTTTAATAAATCTGTAGTACTCCAAATATTCTTAAAAATGTTTTCGAGTCTTCAAAATGATTTCTAAAAGTTAGGGCGGATCCCAAAACTCATTCTTTTATATTTAAGATCCTCCTTTCGAAGGGGATTTAAATACTCGCTCAAAACCTGGGGGATCCGGCTCTGTGGTGTATTTTACATTCGTAATGTGGTTGCTGTTTTGAGAAAACAATTTGATTACTTGCCCAACGTTCGGGAAGTAAGTCCCTCTAATTGAGTCGGCATAAGCGACAGGTCGGGGTACGGTCTATCAAAGTGTAAGTGGCTGGGTGGCAGTCCATCAACGCGTAAGAGGCCGGGTGGCGGTCCAGCACAAGGTCCTTATGTGGCCAGGGTGATGACCAGTGGGGGATTCATCCATCTACTAGTAGAAAAGGTTACTTATTGGTATCTTTGCCTGATCAGCAAGATATCGGGTTTATGCCAAAATTCTTTTCCTTTCCAAAATTCATTGGATGTTACAAACTCTGTTCATACTTTACATAACAGAGGTTCCAGGAAATGTTTAAGAGATATATATGTGGATATATATATATATCGGGACTAAATAAAGTATCTCGTAACTTTATTTCATTCAATAATATTTCAAAGATTGAATCTATTCAAGTCTTAACTTGTGGTCTCATCTATGGAATGACCTTTTGAAACCTATAATACTTTGAACAGTGGTAGTTCAAGTAGCTTTATAAATGATATAAGTATAGTGAAGTATTTGATAACTTCATCCCTTGTTTTTGCTTATATCCAGTAAGTAATTATCTTTTACCTGATAAAGGTTTCCAGCAAGTTATCCATTTAGATGCTTGCGTTATTGTTTACACTATATATTATCTTGCGAGCTGTAATGCTCACTCTTGCTTTATTTCTTCATCACACAACAACAGTTAGGAAAGATGGCCAGACTCAAGCAGACCCAGCGCAAGAGCGTGGGAAGCGCCCCGCGCCTTCCCGTTGAGATCATAGCTGCTATAGCTGCAGAGGTAGATCTATTTGTAGATCAGACCTTCTACTTTTGGGAATCAATTATGTATAATTATAACTTGTGGCAGATAATGGCAATTAATTGTAAACTCATCAAGTAATCATTTTTGGGTTGTAATAACTTTTAAATTGTGGATTCAAAGACTTGTACTTATTTCAATTTCATCTCTGAGACTATAACGGGTTGTGGTGTGTGTTAGTGTGGGGTCACAGCATGAGGTTAATTATTGTTAATTAAGTGAAGTGATATTGTGGAAAGAAAGACCGTGACGACCCGGATCCCTGACCCCGGATCTGGGGGTGTTACAGCAAGCCAGATGCCAGCTTCCCTCTTTTTGAGTCCGAGTCATTAAAATGGCTTGGCTTTGTCAACCCTGCTGCCGCACAAGGCTTGGAAAAGTTTTAGGCGAGACATATATCTTTTTATTGATTGGAAGCATGGTAAAGAAAATTGGAGCCCGCATGGAAGGGGCTGACTTGAGTACTAGGAATATGGTTGATTTTACACATTAGTTGTACTTTGTTTAGAATGATAAACATATTTGATATTAGTTGTACACATTGAGAATTTGTTGATCTTGAATTCAATTGAGTAATAATATATATGTATTGGTTGAGTTTTGAGAATTAAGTTTTTTCAGTATTGTGGTTAATACATGGTCTAATATTCGATGGTAAAAAAGGGATATTAGCACATATAAACAAGGAAATAACATCAATTCAAAAATAAACACCCAATGTCTATTTATCATATTAACATCGGTTATTTAAAAAAATCGATGTCTATTGTTCAAATTGACATCGGTTATTTAGAAAACAATTGATGTCTATTGTTCAAATTAACATCGGTCCTTTAAAAACAACCGATGTCTAATAGGTTTGAGACATCGGTTTTTTAATTTTAATCGATGTTAATTCATAAATATTGCTTGTGTACTATAGCTTTAAATAGGCCTAAGCGTTCTAATATTACATTTCTGAACTTGACATAACTCAATTAGATAACAATAATGTTAATTACACATCAGGAATTTTCCAGAAACGTTGTGTAAGATTACTTAGACATCGGTTTGTAACCGATGTCTGTGAGAAAATATCTTTAACATCAGTCGTGAAGACATCATACATTTTTTATATAGACATCGGTTTGTAACCGATGTCTAAGGTGTTTTTTCTAGTAGTGTATCAGACAAAAGACTCCAATATTAAGTTCCTTAGATCTCTTCCAAAGGAATGGAAACCTATGACAGTCTCATTGAGAAACTCTCAAGATTACAAGGAGTTTATTTTGGAGAGACTGTATGGCATCTTGAAAACTTATGAGCTTGAAATAGAGCAAGATCAGAGGATGGAGAGAGGAAAGAAGAAAGGAGGATCCATTGTACTAGTTGCTGAGTTAGAGAAAGAGAAGGAAATGAAGATGGAAGATGTTGAATCAACTTCAAAGGTCTGTGAAAATAAGGGCAAGGGGCAGGTAGCAGAAAATGAAGATTCTTTGAGCCAAGATGACATGGTAGATATTGATGAACATCTATCATTTCTTTCCAGAAGATTTTCCACGCTCAAGTTCAAGAAGAACTTTGGAGCAGCCAAGCCAAATAGAAACATGGTGGATAAATCAAAATTTAAATGTTTCAAATATGGCTTAGCAGGGCAGTTTGCCAGTGAGTGTAGAAAGTCAGATTCCAGCAAAAAGAAGTTTGAGCCTGCCGATTATAAAAGAAATACTTTGAGTTGCTCAAACAAAAGGAAATGGCTTTCATTACACAAAAAAATGACTGGGCAGCAGATGGTCTGGATAAGGATGAGGATGTCAGCTATGTCAATCTAGCCCTAATGGCCACGTCTGATAAAACAGAGACAAGTTCTTCAAGTAATCAGGTAATCATAACTAACCTTCCACATTTATCTAAAGTTGAGTGTGATGATGCAATAAATGACATGTCTACATAATTATATCATTTGCGTGTTACACTTAAGTCTCTTACTAAGGAAAATGCTAAAATCAAAGAAAACAAATTGTTTTTAAGTGAGGAATAATGTGCTAGAGTCTCAGTTCATTGAATTTGAAAAATTAAGAATTGAGTGTAAAATTGCTAAGGATGAATTAACTGAGTCCTTGAAGAAAGAAGAGATCTTGAAGAAGCAGCTTGAATAAGAACAGGAAGTGATTAAGGCATGGAAAACATCTAGAGATGTTCATGCTCAAATAACCCAAGTTCAAGGTATTGAGTCCTTTTGTGATGCAGCCTGGAAGAAGAACAAGGAGAAGCTGAAATCCAATTTGGTGGAAGGATTGCTAACAGATGTAGACTCGTCGGATGATGAGGATCATCCGTCGGATAACAAAAAGGGTTATCCGTCGAGTGTTATAAATCCTCATCCATCGACTGTGAGCAAGCCTGTCAGTAAAGCCAAACTTGTCAAGCTAAATGAGAAATATAGATCAGTTTCCAAGAATTTTGTTCCAGGAGAATCCAGTCAAGTGAACAAGGAGAAAAAGGCTAATATTGGTCATATGACTGTCAAGCAATTGAGTGACAGACCGGAAAAGATTGAGGTTAAAACAGAGGCTAAAAGGAAAAATAATAGAAATGGTAAAGTAGGAATTAACAAGCATAACAACTACACACATGATAAATATGCTCCTAGAAAAATTTGTGTCAAGTGTGGTAGTGTAAATCATTTGTCTGTTAATTGTAAAACTGCCATGTCTACTTCCATGTCTGTGCCACCTCACTTTCCCAACATGAATGCAATGCCTCCCATGCCTATGAATGCTATGTCTACACAGAATATGAATGCATAGTTTGCTAATATGCCATTTGCACCTAATCCTTATTATGCTGCATTTAGTATGCCACAAATGCCATTTAGCATGCCTTAATGAAATAACATGTTTACTAATAGCATGCCATTCCCTGTTAATCAAAATATGCATAATAATTATGCTATAATGAATGGTTTCAAAGGTCCAACTCAAATGACTAAGGATGAATCTGATATCCCCAAGTCAAATGAGATCAAACCTAAGAAACAGAAAAAGAAAGCTAACAAGGCAAGGCCCAAGGAAACTTGGGTACCAAAATCAACTTGATTTGATTTTGATGTGTGCAGGGAAATAGAAAGAATCTATGATACTTGGATAATGGTTGTTCAAGACACATGACTGGTTATTCTACCCTGCTCACAGAGTTCAAGGGAGAGAGTTGGCCCAAGTATTACTTTTGGAGATGACAACAAGGGTTATACTGTGGGATATGGCTTGATTTTAAAAGACAATGTCATCGTTGAGGAGGTTGCCTTAGTGGATAGTCTCAAGCATAATTTGTTGAGTACCAGCTAGCTTTGTGATAAAGCCAACTCAGTAACCTTCAATTCAGAAGCCTGTGTTGTGACTAAAAAAAGGAGCAACAAAGTGGTTCTCACTGATGTGAGAAAAGGAAATGTGTACCTAGCTGACTTCAGCTCATCAAATGCAGAATCTGTTACTTGTCTTCTCAGCAAAGCAAGTCAGGATGAAAGTTGGTTATGGCACAAGAAGAAACTTCAAGACCATGAATGAACTAGTAAAGAAAGAACTGGTTAGAGGCATTCCTCAAGTGGAGTTTTCAAAGGATGGACTGTGTGATGCCTGCCAAAAGGGAAAGCAGATCAAAGCATCATTCAGAAAGAAGCTTGATTCAACAATTGAAGAACCTTTGCAACTGCTTCACACGGATTTGTTTGGACCAGTCAATGTGTTGTCCATCTCAAGGAAAAGATTTTTCCTAGTAATTGTAGATGATTTCTTAAAGTTCTCTTGGACATATTTCCTAAAATCTAAAGATGAGTCTAGTGAAATCATCATCAATCACATAAGGCAAGTCAATAATCATCCTGATTTCAAAGTTAGAAGAATCAGGAGTGACAATGGAACTGAGTTCAAGAATTTTGTCATGAGAGCATTTTGTGAAGAAAAAGGGATTTTGCATGAGTTTTCAGCAGCAAGAACTCCACAACAAAATAGAGTAGTAGAAAGGAAGAACAGATCACTTATTGAAGCTTCGAGGATAATGCTTGAAGAATCTAAATTACCAACATATTTCTGGGTTGAAGCTGTAAATACTGCATGCTACACTCAAAATATTTCTTTGATTAATCAATCAAAATGCATGACTCCCTACCAATTGTTCAAGAACAAGAAGCCAACTCTAAATTTTCTTCATGTCTTTGACTGCAAATGTTATATCTTGAGAAATCAAACTGATCAGAATGAGAAGTTTGATGCTAAAGCAGATGAAGGAATTTTTGTTGGATATGCTGTTAGTAAAGCATATAGAGTCTACAATCTAAGAACTAACATTATTGTGGTATCAATACATGTTGTGTTTGATGATACAAATATTGAAGGACTGCAAGAAGGAGATTACCATGAGAGACTCAAATTTGACAATGTGGAGATGGTTAGTGATGACAGTGATAATGAAGGTGATCAAGAAACAGTATCAAAGGATAATGTAGAAAAGTCTACTACCAATTAAGCACAAAATTCAACATCTGTTGAGTTCCATAATGCTTCATCCGTTGTGAGACAATCTGCTTTATCCGTCGGGAGATAAACAGCCTCATCCGTCGGTACTCAAAATACACCATCCGTCGGGTCATCAAAAGAAGCTGGGAGTCAGAATAGATTACTTACAGAAAACTCCCCTTTCTCAAATCAAAGATTCATTAACTCAGGGGGAGTTTCTAACAATCAAAACTCAATCACTCATCAAGATAACAATGAGGCCTCTTCATCTAGAGCTAATCTACATCAACAAAGAAAATGGACAAAGGATCACCCTTTTGAGCTCATAATTTGTGATGTATCTTCTAGAGTTGAAACAAGAAGAGTAACTCAAGAAGAATGTCTATACATCAGCTTTCTTTCCAAGGAAGAACCAAAGAAGGTAGAAGAAGCTGTGTTGGATCCTGATTGGATTTTAGCTATGCAGGAGGAGCTAAACCAATTTGAGAGGAATAAGGTATGGAAGATGGTACCCAAGCCTAAAGGAAAGAATCCAATAGACACCAAATGGGTATTCAGAAACAAGATGGATGAAAATGGCATAGTAGTCAGGAACAAAGCTAGATTGGTTGCTAAGGGCTATTGTCAACAAGAAGGAATAGATTTTGATGAAACATTTGCTCCTGTTGCAAGACTTGAAGCCATCAGAATCTTCTTAGCCTATGCAACCCATGCCAATTTTAAAGTCTATCAAATGGATGTCAAAGTGCCTTTATGAATGAAGATTTGGAGGAGGAAGTCTATGTGAGTCAGCCTCCTGGTTTTGAAGGTCCAAATTTTCCAGAATATGTTTACTATCTTTTGAAAGTACTTTATGGACAGAAGCAAGCACCCAGAGCCTGGTATGACACTTTGTCAAAGTTTCTTTTAGAGAATCACTTCACTAGTGGGTACTGTAGACAAAACTCTTTTCTTTAGAAATGTTAATGAATCTAGTATCCTTGTTCAAATTTATGTAGATGACATTATCTTTGGCTCTACAGATGAAAAACTTTGCAAAAAGTTTGCTAAACTGATGCAAAGTAATTATGAAATGAGTATGATGGGAGAACTAACTTACTTTCTTGGTTTGCAAGTTAAGCAAGTTAGTGATGGAATATTCATTAGTCAAACTAAATATATTTATGATCTTTTAAAAAAGTTTGATCTAATGGATTGCACATCTGCAAAAACTGCCATGGCCACTGCAACTAATCATGAATTAAACACTACTGAAAAGTCTGTGGATATTTCAAGTTATAGGGGCATGGTTGGCTCACTTTTGTACTTAACAGCTAATAGGCCAGATATAATGTTTGTTACATGTTTGTGTGCTAGATTTCAGGCTGATCCTAGAGAATCTCACTTAGTAGCTATTAAGAGAATTTTTAGATATCTTAAGAGAACACCAAAATGTGGCACCCTCCAAACCCGGGTCAGAAGTTTGGGGTCCATACACACACACCTTATTTATAACCTGCTTATAACAACAATAAAGATAATAATAATATGCAGTGACCCTACTTACCAACTACCACGGACCGCAACAGGTTAAAGTATGCACACAAGCCAAACGCACACTAATATTACAAACCGTTCAAATCCCAACTATTCCAACTCGGAACTGAGTAATTAACATTATTACAAACTTTTACAAACTTAAATTACTCCAAAAGGTGCCTACTAGCTTAACTTGATCAACCTGAACCCCTATCTCTCGCGCTGGACTGGGGATCCTCGTTGCCAACTGGTTCCTTCTTAACTGGAAAAGAACATAAACAATATCGCCTAAATGAGCTTAACTAGCTCAGCAAGTCACAATGACAAAACTGAGAATAATGATCATCAAGTGAAAAGGGTTATGATACCAAGTGAACAATGAATTATGATTATGATTTAGAATTAGATATTATATTTTTATTTTAAAAACCAAGGTTAGGCTGCTGATCAGTCACGCACTAACCCCGAGCAAAGCACACAACACTGCTTTAACTACTGGATCCAAGGCACACATTGGCCTAACTTGACCATTATATGGTCTCACCACGAATCTGGTCCACAATTTTATAAAAACAATCCAATTCTAACATAATAAAAGAATAAACAGTAATAAGCAATAAACAGAATCATTAACAACATTGGACGTTCAATAATGAAATGGTTTCAATCTGCATAAGGATCAATATGACATTTTTAAAGCTTGGATGTTAGGTAATGAAAGAATTGGATAACAAAGGAATCAATATTTCAGGGTTACCAAGAATTGGTCTTTCAAATCATAAGGTACAATGGTTTGAGTATATAAGTAATTCGGTTCAGTGTTTGGTATTTAGTTTATATGTATTTGTGGAGTAGTATCGTATATCTGTGGTTCGTATTTGGGTGTACAACAATCAATGGTTTAGAAAGAATAAGGTTTACAGCTCAAGATCAATAACTGGAATCAGGGTTTTGGGTTCAGTGCTTCAAAGCACCTGCAATATAAAACAAGACTATCAATCCACTATAATATATCTCGAGAAAGTTCAGAACACTTGCCTGGTATTAGCTTGCTATACTTCTCTAACTTTCAATCACAACCGTCTACTCCTCGACTATCTGTTTCCCTTTCCTACGCCTTGCCTCTACTGCTCAAATATTATAAGCATCTATCGATATTCAACTCATACGATTCTATTCGACATATACTTCTATCTACCCTTCGTTTCACCCAAATCTGATTAACGGATTGAAAGTTATACTATAAACAAGTAAACATCGAATATATATACCGACAGTCAACCAACAAGTCACATATAACACATAACACGTTAGACAATCAATGATATATCATTTATAATGGAGTCTCGGGTCATAAACAGGCTTTCGGGTATTTTAAATAAATTTTTTAAAACATTTTTCGGAATTAATACGGGTCGTTGGATCAATTTCGGAGTAATAAACATGGTTCGGCTGGCCAAATCCGGCTTCAAAATAATTTTATAATAATTATTGAGCCTTGAAAATAATTTAAAATAATATTTTAAAGCTCGAAACTATTTTTCAAAATTTTTAAATCATTTTTAAATAATTAAATCTAATTAAATAATTAACTAATCAATTAATTTTTGAATTAATTGATCAATTAATCAATTAAATATTAACTGAAATTAATTAACTAAATAATTCAGATTTATTTTTGAATTAAAAATAATTTTTGGAATTAAAATAATGATTTTTAGAATTTTCAGAAATTAAAAACGAATTTTTATAATTAAAATAAATAGAAAATATGATTTTTGAATATTTTTAAAACAGGAATCCTATTTTTGCAAATTCTGGAAACCTGGGGGACTAAACTTCATCACCTACAAAAGTACAGGGACTAAACTGCAATTTTGCAGTCCAGTCGCCGGAAAATACAGGGGTGGCCGGAGAACACGATTCCGGCATCCTCACCCCACCATCTGCTCCAGATATAATCTACAGATAACCAGGAACACAACCATGCAATCAAATCACATCAATAATCCTTGTCATGGCCGGAAAATGGCCAAGAACATCACCGGTTTCCGGTGAACCGACGAAAACTTCAAAATACAACTCCCTTCGATTCAGACATCCTCTGATAACGAGCTATATACCACTTGATTGCAAATTTCATAAGGAACACATCCCACTATAAATCAATAGCTAATAACCCCTAAATCAAAAAGCCCGAAATTTCAATTGAAAACATTCTTATGGGTTATAAACCCCAATTTCAAAATTCGAAGATTAAACTCAATTTTGAACATGTTATTGAACTCCAAATCAGTCATATGACATATGAAAATCATCAGGAAAACAAGCTCTACAACATGCAATCATCAAATCATCCAAACAATCATCCGAACAAAAATTCATATTTTTAATTAAAATAATTCGAAAATAAATAAAAATATAGAAAATAAACCTTGATTTCTGCAGTTCTGAAACTTGAAGAAACTGAAAGAACACCTCAAAACCTCTGTTTTGGTTACTCGAGCGTTCCAATCGGACTTCACTAACACTTTCAATTTGTGGTTTGATTTTCAGAAGATTATATGAATATAAGTATTTTCTCTGGAAAATTATATAATTACTGACTGCAAATGATTTTTGATACGGAATAAAATACGATAAAGGCTATTTATATTTACGAAAAATTAGTATCCCGTTGGATTATTCCAGATACAAAATGGTACGTTTATTTATAAAAACTAATCCAAACGGTACCGGTTTTCGGGATAATTATCCAAACCAGTACAATTTGTACTGCGGTCTTGGTCTCAGCGCCTGTTTACACATATTACGAGGTGATAATTGTGATAGTTTAATAAAAAGATCCCGTTTATCAAAAATACGAGTTTTAACGATTTACCGAAACGAATAATGTATCGAAAATGGTGCGTCGGGACCCGCGCAGGACAAACCATATGCCCGATCGAAAAAGTCAAAACATGGAAAATGCTCGAAATATTGCAATTAGGTTAGGAAGGAGTTTTCGGAAGAGTTTCGGGTTATAAAAATTTAAAAACGGATGACGTTGGTTGGTTCCCGATTTTATAAAATAGTTTTTAAATACTCGGAAAAAGATTTTATAAAATCCATATATTTCCTATAAAATCATAAATCAACATAAAAATAAATAAAAAGAAATGACAATTATCTATATTTTATTTTGGACATATAAAAATTAAAATACTCAATTAATATTATTTTTAAACATCCAAACACATTTAACACTTAACAAATAATTCACAAAATAGATACTGAACACATATAATAATTGCCTATTAGCAAAAATAATTACACGATATATCCCGGATATTACACAAAACTTGGCATTTGGTACCCTAGAGATTCTGGTTTTGATCTAACTAGTTATTCAGATGCAGATTATGCAGGTTGTAGAATTGATAGAAAAAGTACAACAGGAACTTGTCAATTTCTAGGAAACAAGCTTGTGTCCTAGTTTAGTAAAAGGCAAAATTCAGTTTCTACTTCTACAGCTGAAGCTGAATATATTGCTGATGGCAGTTGCTGTTCACAGATTTTATGGATGAAAAACCAATTGCTAGACTATGGTCTGCAAGTGGAAAGAATCCCCATTTTCTGTGATAACACAAGTGCAATTGCCATCACTAAAAATCCAGTACAACATTCAAGGATAAAGCACATAGACATCAAGTACCACTTCATAAGGGAACATGTAATGAATGGTACTGTGGAACTACATTTTGTTCCAAGTGAAAAGCAGCTTGCAGATATATTTACCAAGCCACTGGATGAATCCACTTTTTCAAGGTTGGTAAGTGAGTTAGGTATGCTAAATTATTCTTAAATCTTTTTAGATAATTTACAAGTTGTATTGCAGCCAGAAATTTAATTGATTTTACAGTCTTGGATGAAATTTTGGCTAAGTCAAAATTTACATCTCGACGGATGATCATTATCCATCGAGTTTGATCATCCGTCGGTATACGTTTTGTTAATAAAATAAATTATTTTTCTGGAATATTTCATGACTCGACGGATAACTACTTATTCTCATCCGTCAAATTGTCTGAATCCTAGCCATTAATTCTCTGAACATTATCCATCGAGTATACTTACAGTTTATAAGCATAACACGACAGATAATTGAAGGAATTTTTACAGTTTATTTTTAAACAGCTATTTTGGGCAATTCTCATTGGTTACTTTATTTTACTTTATTATTTTTGTGACAGTTATTTTTGAGATAGTATAAAATCTTAATTCATTTCCATTACTTTTCTTTTATCATTCTCAAATCATCTGCTCTAAATTCTCTCTTTCTCAAAAGCAATTATCATCTCTATCTTTGCAATTTCCACTCTCTAACAATGGCACCAGTTGTCAAGATCATGTCACAAACTGGATTCATCTATGAGAAGAACAACTTCATGGCTCTAGTAAACAAGGGGATTCAACTGTCTGGTGACTACCACAAAATGATGGATTTTGTGAAGAACTGCAAACTCAACTAGGCCATGCTAGAATCACCCACCATCTTCTGAGAGGTTGTTGAAGAAATGTGGTCAACTGCTGTTTACAACTCAACTGATAAGACCATCACACTCACTATTAAAGGTAAGGAATTCTGTATTAATAGTGATGTTATTAAAGCATGTTTCAAAATTCCTGATAATACTATAACTTCATGACACACAGACACTAATATTGTCAATATGCTTAACTCCATGAACTATGAACTCTCTACTTTTAAGTTAAGTGATATTAGGAGGTTGGGTCTTAGAAAAGAATGGAGTTATCTATGTGATGTAGTTACTAAGGTCTTTTCTGGTAAAATCAGTAATTTTGATTCTTTCAATATATCAATGCTTAACATGCTTGTCACTGATAAGTTCTTTAACTTTAGTGACCTTGTTTTGTTTGAGTTGGGGTATAAGTTAGGTGAGTCAAATAAGAGGGGTAAACATGTTTACTATGCTAGATTTTTCATGATGTTAGCTAACAACTCGTTGAGGGAATTGTGCTTGAGAACCCAACCAACAAATTAGATTGTTGGGTTCAAGAGAGACGAATTATTGCAGATTTGAACAGGGCAAACCATCACAAAGAGGTGCCACTCTTCTATTTCCCTGTAATGGAAGCACCTCAGGTAAGTGAGGTAAGTTCATCTGTCTCTATTATTCCAACCTCATAAATTTCTTTGCAATCTAGTGTAGCTATGGAAACTGTGTCAATGACCCAACAGTGCCTGCCCAAGCTGTCAAATCCAAAATTTCTAAATCCAAGTCAAAGAAAGCCCCCCTGGTATCTCTCAAAAGATGCCAGTTGCAAAATCCACCAAAACTAAAGAGGGGAGTGTGAAGGTGGGTAAGGTAGGTGAGGGACAGGGTGAACATCAAAGAAACCCTAAGGATAAGGTTGGAGAGGTGAGTGTTTCCCAACCTAGCCACACTGCAGTTTCCCAACAGACTGTAGTGCTTAATAAGGAAATTAGCTCATTGCTAGTTGCATCCTCCCAAAAAGATGTGACTATTGAACAAAGCTCTCAGCCAAGAGCACAGGCCAAAAGGGTAAGGGACACAAGCTCACCCCAAACCTATAACAGAAAGAAGATACCAAAAACCCTTGGGGATGCACAGGGTTCACACACTGTGTAAACTGGTGCAAAAGACACAGTCACTGCACCTTCTCAAAGTCAGCTTGATGTGGCTCCAATAAATGTGGAGTCACAGCCAAAATCTTTAGTTATAGAAGCACCACAAACACCAAATTCTCCCACAAACTCTTTGGATGTGGATATGATCAACACATCAATTCCTGATTCTACTTCTTTGACTCTGTTGGGGAAGCCAAAATCTAGTGCAAGTGAGCATCATCTTTTAGATAATTTGTTGGCTCACTTGCCAATTCTTTTAAGAACTGTTGAGACATCTGTGCCAAAATTTTCATCAATCTGCACAGAGTCCACAATAGTTTCCACTCCTAACTCATTTATTCCTACTCTCTCGATGGATATTGTTCATCCGTCGAGTAGTGATTGTATCCCGACGGATAATCTTAACAGCCGTCGGATAGTCAAACTGCTAAACCGACGGATATCCCTCATCCGTCGAGTGTCTCTGCACAACTTCAAATTTCATCAATTATTTCAAGTGCAGAAGACTTAGTAGTAGTACAATCACTCCTAGGATTGAGAGAAGAGAGTGTTATGAGTGAGAGTCCGGGTTGCTCCCAGGAAAAAGGAGAGGAAAAGAGTGAAAATATGCAATCCAGTTCTTCAGGATTGGCAAAAAAGAGTGTGTGGAGTCCTACCTTAGATGGTGAAGGTGAAGGTGTAAGGGTGGGGAGCCAAGGTGAGACCTTGATTCAACAAAAGAGAGATTATGAGAGAAATGCAGGTATATGAGCTATAAGGATGGATGTCATTGCAAGTGAGTTAATGAATGTCCAGGATGCAGACATGGAGGGACTATCTCAGCAACCTCAAGCTGTTATAGATTCTACCTCCCTTGATGTTGTGACATTTACTCACCCTGTTCCAGCATATCAACTTCTAGCTGAACAGGGCAATGACAATGCAGAATGGATGCTTAACTTGGTGCACACCACACAGTCAATGCTAAGGGCTAAGGATGCCATCACAACTTTGCCCTCTACAGCTGGTGATGTTGATTATGAGACTGGTGGTTCAGAAGATTTCTTTGGAGGTGAAGGTGGAGATAATGAAGAAGAGCCATTGGACATAGGGGAGAAGTAAGCTCCAGTTCAAGATCAGGTATGCCATCTTGGGCATTTTCAAAGCATTATGATGAACACTACTTTAAGACAACCCTGATCCAACTCATCAATCAGACAAATTCTACTCTTCAAGCCACCACAAATGCCAACACCAAAAAGCTCCTTCAAGCACATCTTGCTTCTCTGCAACTACAACAAATTCAAGGTTTTCAACATGCTCGAGATGTCAACACTATCAAAGGTGATATTGATGAGATGAAAAAGGCCATTTTCAATAAGATGGACTCTAAACATCCAGAAGCTACAATGCTTGACATCAAGAGACAACTCAGGAAAAACTCTAATCTTGCCACCAAGATAGATGCTTTAGATACAAGAATGACAACAATGGAAGCATCTCATACAGCAATTCATCTTCACCAAGCTCAACAGACAGACTTGCTTCAAAAACTAATGGCTGCACATACCTCCTCTACTCACCTTGCTGATAACAAAAGGGGGAGAAAGAGAATTCTAGGAGTGAGGGGGAGCAAAAAGTGCTCAATATTGAAGTTAGAAAAGTAATTGTGCCCTCAATTAATTTCACCAAGCCACCAGCCAAAGATAACATTGATTTGATAAATGAAGCAGCAGCCAATCTAAGAGTAGCTGAAAAGGAGCAGTTGATTCCAATCAACTGGGAGAAAATTGATGAGGACATGCAAAAGAAGTTTGGGCTAGCAAAGAAGCCAGAAAAGTCAGCCATTCATCACTCTCAAGTCAGGAAAATCTCTGTGAATGAAATGAGCATGAACTATCTAGAAAGAGGACAGCCATCCTGCATCAAATCTCCAAAGGCTGAAGTACTTTCGAAGCCAAGGGTGAATTATCCAAGAACCTCACTAAAGAACCCTTTGGACACAGTGTATGAGACACCTAAGCATGATGAGAAGAAACCGTTGTCAAGATCCATTGCCTTTTACAAGGATCCAGCTGATTCAGCTCTAAAAAGAAGAATTGCTAAAGTTTTCAGAAATGGTAAAGAGAATTGTGTGGTGGCTGGTCATCCTCAATTTGCTGAAGTAAAGAGAGAAGAAAAGGAAAGATTGAAGCAAGAAAAGAAGCAAGCTATTCTAGATGCTAAAAAGCCTAAACAAAAGAAAGAGCAATCTGCTATCTTGGCCAAGCTACAAGCTGTTAAACCAACACAACAAATTCCTACTCAGCCATCTGAAATCACTGAATCTCAAGATCCAAAGAAGCAAGTTGAACCACAACAGAAGAAATCTCAAAGATACAAAGAATTGGCCAAAAGAACCAAAAGGAAATTGAACTTTACTGGTAAGGAATTGGAGGATCAGTTTTTCAAGGAATCCACTCCAACTACAGCTCAGGCATCAAAACCCTCTGTGGTATTTGAAGACATTAAGGTGGTGGATCCTTACAGGAACATTCATGGTGAACCTATTGTGCCTAAGAATGAACCAATAGACTGGGAAAGTCTACCAATTCCTGACTTCAATTTGTCAATCCTTAACAAGCCAAAGAGAACAAAGTCAAGAGCGGCCAAGAAAGTGAAGTTGTTACCTCTCAAATCCAAATCTCTAGTCAAAGCTCAATCTAAAGTCAACAAGGGAGATTACTTGTACTTATGTGACATCAATGAATTCTCTGACCTAAACCTCTATCTAGATGAATTGGAAGAAGTTAGAGGGATTGATGCCTACAGGAATCTACCTGAAAGGTTAGTTTTTAAGTACAAGGGAGGAAAGGAGATTCAATGGCCACTTTACAAGATCCTTTAAGAAAGCCAATCTGTGCTGATAAAAGTTTATTCATCTTTCAAGAAGAACTTTGGGTTCAATGTAACTGCAAGAAGACTGGTTCTAAAGAAGATTGAAGAACTGAGGAGTATTAGAGCTAAAGATGCACTCCCAAAGACTCTAACTATTCCTTACACAGGAAGTAGAGTGCATCTAAGGCCCTACTGGCTGATGGAATTCATGGATGATAAAGGAGTTAGAAGATTTTTCAGATTAGAAGACCAATTGAGTATCTCTAGCAATGAGACTCTTTTGGAAATGCAAGAAAAGCTAAATCTCTCTGAATCTGATGAACTGGAATTCCACAGACAGCTCCAAAGTCAGATAGAAGAAAACAATAGAAAGCTTGGAAAGAGATCCAGACCTTCAAGGAACTAGATAAATCTGCTCAGGCTAGAGGAGCATCTTGAAAATGACCGTGAGCTAATCTTTGTACATTTTGTCATTTGAAGCACTTTACAGTTTTATCTACTTACTTTTAAAGTTGTATGTTTAGAGTGTTTTGTTATCATCAAGTTTCTCTTAATTTATGGCTACAATTCCAGTAGACATAAATTGGGGGAGATTGTTGTGGATATGTTGTGAACTGAATGATTTCATTAACAAAACACCTTAGTAGATTTTACTTAGTGAAAAATGTAGCACTCGATGGATAAGAAATATAGTCCCGACGGATGACTCATTATAGTCCCGACGGATGATGAACAATTATCCATCGAGTGAGTAGCTTGTGTAATAATGAGTCTGTAGCACATTTCTGCAGACACCTTGTTTACACTTTGTAGTAGCACTCAAGTCATGTTGACTTTAATTAGATATACAGAATAGGTTGATTAATTGTACATAGATGATGTCTTGTAATTATGTATAAATGAAATGAAGTCAAGTGCCAAATTGCTACCAGACGGATAAACAACAATGCCACTCGACAGATGATCAATAAGGCAACCCGACGGATGATCATGTACCTGACGGATAATCAATTCAAACATCAGTTGACAGTGACAACACAGTCACATTCGTCGAGTGTATGCAAACAGAATGTGGAAGCCTATTCAACTGGGTTTTAGAGAACAAAGAAGCATTGCCATTTCTATGCTATTATGAAGATATTCAAAGATACTGGAATAGAGTAATTATAACACCCCCAAATCCCGGGTCGGGGATCCGGGTTGTCACGAGTTCCATTTCCCTTAATAACACCCAATCTTAATAAATAATCAACTACTCTGTACTGTGACCCCAGAATAAACACACACACCACAAGTTATAGTCTCAGAGATGAACACTCAAAAATAACACAAGTCCTTATATTCCACAATTATAAACCGTTACACCTTAAAAAGGTTCTGAATAAATTTACATATTCCTTGCCATTATTACAATTCATATTATACATAAGTCTGGTTCATCAATAGTTGAAAACCTAGCCTATTGGTAGCTCCTACCTCAGCTACGGCGGCATCAACGCTTTCAGAAGACTGCGGAACGTTTTCTAACCGCTTGCGAATCGGGAGCTTGGTCCTGTTCATCTTTTCTATCTGTTGTTGTGTGATGAAAGAAGAAAGCAAGGGTGAGCAGCAAGCCCACCAAAATAATATGTATAATGATTAACAATATATGAGCCTTCTCATAGTACTCATGAAAGTCTTGGTCAAAAGAAATGAACCAAGTTTGATATCTTAATGCGATGAAGTCGCAAAATATTCAGTATATATACATATATACTTTTCAAAATCTTGGAAGTCCTCTTCCATGCATAATATACACAGAGTTCCAGTTTATAACTGTATAAAAATATCGTTGCAAGGTGATCTCATATATCTACCCTTGTCTCAACGTTTTTCTGAAAATCTTTGATATGCATAAGATAATCATTAACTAGATATAAGTTGAAAATATGAAGTTACAAGATACCCCAATATACTTATATCTTTTCCAAATATTACTTGAACTACCACCGTTCAAGTTATAATCAGTTTAAAAGTTCATCACATAGATGAGACTACAAGACAAGATTTGAATAGATTCAATCTTTGAATATCATTATAAATAATGAAGTTACGAGATACTTCATTAAATCCCGATATATATATACACCTATATATATACATTTCATACACTCCTTGAAAACCTCTGTTATGAAAATTATAAACAGAGTTGCAATATCCAATGAATTTGGAAAGGAGAAAACCTTGGCATAAACCTGATATCTTGCTGATCAGGCAAAGATACCAATAAGTAACCTTTTCTACTAGTAGATGGATGAATTCCCCACTGGTCATCACCCTGGCCGCAATAGGACCTTATGCTGGACTGCCACTCAGCCACTTACGTATTTGATGGACTCCCACTGAGCCACTTACACTTCATGGACGCCCACTGAGCCCATGTTGCTTATGCCGACTCAAATAGATGAACTTACTTCCCGAACGATGGGCAAGGAATCAAAATGTTTTCTCAAAACAGCAACCTCGTTGCGAATGTAAAATACACCACTGAGCCGGATCCCTCAAGTTTTGAACGAGTATTTAAATCCCCTTTAAAAGGAAGATCTTAAATATAAAATGAGTTTTGGGATCCTCTCTAACTTTTAAAAATCATTTTGAAGACTCGAAAACACTTTAAAGAGTGTTTGGAGTAACGCTGATTTAATGAAATAAATCAGTCCCAATATATTAGAAAATATCTGAATATTATTATTTAAATAATATTCCCATAAAGAATAATCTTTATAAAAATAATTGAAGTAGAAGTTTTAAAACTTATACTTGAAATGAGTATTAAATAACCAAAGATATACTTATACGAAAGTACTATCTTTATTTGAATAATCAAAGATAAGTTTGATTATCGACACCTTATTCTTTAATAAAATAAAGAACACATCTCAGCAAATAATCGGAGTCATAGATCCTCAAATGAATATTCAAATAATATTCATTAAATAATATAAACTGAGTCATAAGCCCTCGAATTAATATTCAAATAATATTCAATAAATAATATAAAAGAGTCATAAGCCCTCGAATGAATATTCAAATAATATTCAAATAATAAAATAAAAGGAGTCATAAGTCCTCGAATGAATATTCAAAATAATATTCATTTAATAAAATAAACAAGTCATAAGCCCTCGAATGAATATTCAAAATAATATTCATTTAATAAAATAAAGAAGTCATAAGCCCTCGAATGAATATTCGTAATAATATTCATTAAATAAAATAAATGAGTCATAAGCCCTCGAATGAATATTCGTAATAATATTCATTAAATAAAATAAAGTTATCGAATAAACCTTATTCGATTAATAGTTTTAAAAACTATATCAATATATATATATATATATATATATAAATATATATTATACTCGGGAGCCTCGCCTCCCGGTTTTAGAAAAAGTTTACCTTTTGATCCCCTATACTAAGGGTATACGCAAATACCGCTTAACTCTAGCATAGGTATTATGCAACGAATAAGTATTTGAACCAACAGATATATAAATCAAGAATATGAAATAGGCATGCATATATACCATATCACATGCTACAATATATCGCAAGAATGAGCTAATAACAAATATGCATTTATCACAAGATCATGCATATACACATATACATCACAACAACAGTATAACGGGTAGAAAACTTGCCTGAGCGACTGGGGGTTACAAATGGCTCGGGACGAGTCTGGTAACCTATAAACAACAAGTAAGTTGGAATTAAACCAAAGTCACTTGTAAATCTATACTTTAACCAACTTAGACTCTAACGCTTGCTTTGTGCTTACTGATTCTCTTAAGTCACTCGAGTACCCTCGGCTCCACCATTTTTAATAATTTAACCATTACGAGTTTTAAGGCGATTCCTTCGCGAGTGTCTTACCAGCTGCCTAACACACTTAACATAATTGTTTCATACACTAATTAACCCTTTAAGGTCCTTAACCAAGGTTTCAAAGTAAGGCGAGGGGTAATGGTTCGGTCGCGAAACGCCGTTACTTAAAACGGTCGTTTCTCCTAAACCGTACATCGGAATCAAACGAACTACATATAAAAACAAAGCTCGTAACATGAACTATCTAAACATGGCAATGGTCAAAACCTAGCAGGGAGTTCTCGGGTCCTAATGTTATGAACAAAAGCAGTCTAAAGTAAATCGGACATTACGACGGCTATGTTTACGCGATTTCCCAAATTTTTACCATTCCAAATCATATCAATCCAACTACCAATTTACAACAACTCAATATACACATCAATGCTACTGATTTCAGTCATAATAAGCTCAAGGATCTCACCAATCATATATTATAACATCTCCAAATTCAACTAAACTACTTAACAATTAAGCTCGAATCATGCTTATCATTCAAATTACTACTCATCCATCCAAACCATCTCCAAACTTCAACATTCGAACTTATTACTAAAGGGTGTGAAGATTTATACCTTCCTTGGGAGGTGTTAAGTTGCTAGGAAGCCTTAGGGAGCCTCCTACAAGCTTGATCTTTCCAAAGAAATCAAGAACACAAAGTTAGGCTTTGAAGTTTCTAAAAGTCCGATTTAAAGAACTGTAAAAATGAGGGTCTTACCTTGCTTATTTGGAAGAGACTTGTGAACAAGAGTTGTAGGACATCTCAATACCTTTCCAACGAGCTATAGAACACAACTTTTGAGTGAGTATTAAAGGAGATATGGCAGTTTGAAGTTGCTGGGTTTGTTTTAGCCGAGAGCTTTCTTCTTGAAATGGGAAAGTCAACTTCTAATTTTTGTGTTTTTTGATATTTGCTTGGTTGCTTCTCCTTTTTGGCCTTGGAAAATGTTTTAGCTTTTTACCATGGTAAATTTTACATGGCCCAAAATCAACCAACAAAACAAAACCCCTTGTCATGCTTATGTCATCTTGCACATGTCATAATGCTTCCACTTGTCCACACCTTTTTGGTTTGATGACATCATCATCCCTAACCTCCTTGATTAACTCCTAATTGCTTGCCTAATGACCGCTGATCTGTTATACGGTTCGCTTAACTTTCGTTTTCATTTATCGTTTGAGGGATCATACCCGGGATCTTATAACTTAGGTTTCTTTAACCTTTCTCAATACATTATATTCCTTTCATGATCCTCTCTTATAATCCTTGAATTTAAATCCTTTTTATTCTGTTACCTTATACTCAATTCTTTCTGTATCTGGTAGATTTTCGGGAAAAATCAAAGTATTCGGAATTGGATTCTGACGATCTTTACATACACTTATATACCATATAGAGTACTAATAAAATCTCAGAATATCCATAACAGAACCCCTACATAGTGTGGCATGAAAAGTTTTCTCATTCAGCAAAAATACTATTCATAAGGGTTTCAAAAATTTCCAAAAATTGGGGTTATTACAGTAATGAAGTAGCATAGTATTAGACTTGATAGGTTTTATTTTATTATCTTGTCTTTTTACTTTGTAATCTTGGTGATATATAAACCAAGATGTAGCAAATAGAACAACAAGAACACTAAGCAAGAATTTCTCAGAGAAACATTTGTAAGCTGTATTCTTAGCATTTCTCTGCAAACTTAGTTGTTCATATTTGTAAGCAACTGTGAGCAAATCTTGCTACACAGAGTTCTCTTGATATAATATATATCTCCGTTGGATACTTTCAAATCCATCAGAAAGTTTTTAAAGACTTATTTTTTTAATTACTTGTATTTTAATTCATTCCAAATTATTATTCCGCACTTTACAAATCAATTCAGTCAAATATATATTTTAAGTTAGAACACTTTTTAAACTAAGAAAAAGTTTCAAGAATTCCATTCAACCCCCCCTTCTGTAATTCTTGTTGCATTGTTAGGGACTAACAATTGGTATCAGAGCTAGCTCTTGATAAACAAAGAGTTTAAAGATCACAACATAACAGCAAGATGAACAAGAAGGATGTTGGAGTCAAGATTCCTTTTCTGGATAAAGATAATTACCATCATTGGAAGGTAAAAATGCATTTTCATTTACTTTCTCAAGATGAGGCCTATGTAGATTGCATAGAGAGAGGCCCTCATGTACCAATGAGAGCTCCAACTGGAAATGAGCCATCAGTCCCCAATCCAAGGCATGAATGGTCTGATCCTGATATTGAACAAGTCAAGAAAGATAAGAAGGCCATGAATAATCTGTTCAATGGAGTTGATGGTGACATGTTTGACAACATCATCAATTGTGAAACTGCCAAGGAAGTTTGGGATACTATACAGATTATCTGTGATGGCACTGAGCAAGTAAGGGAAAATAAGATGCAGCTACTCATTCAGCAATATGAGCATTTTCATAGTGAAGAAAGTGAGTCTCTCACTGACATCTTTAGTAGGTTTCAAAAACTACTAAATGCTCTGAAGTTGCATGGAAGGGTCTATCAGACAAAAGACTCCAATCTTAAGTTCCTTAGATCTCTTCCAAAGCAATGGAAACCTATGACAGTCTCATTGAAAAACTCTCAAGATTACAAGGAGTTTATTTTGGAGAGACTGTATGGCATCCTGAAATCTTATGAGCTTGAAATAGAGCAAGATGAGAGGATGGAGAGAGGAAAGAAGAAAGGAGGATCCATTGCACTGTATATTCAAAACATATACGTACATACGTATATATAAACATAACAACTAGCAAAACATACAAAATCACATATATAATAATCACGGAATATTATACATATGCTATCATCGTAAAACTAGTAAACAGATAAATGAATTAAACACTTTTTGCAAGTAGCTCTGATGCCATTGAAAGGTTTCGAGCACATAAACGCAACGAAAACAGTAATTAAAAACGTGAAAAATCATAATTTTTGAAACCCGCCGCAGGATCCATGCGAAAAATAGATATTTAATTCGTAGATCAGATTGTTTACCTTAAGAAGCTTTACAAATTGGTTGACTAATGGAGATCAAAAGCTTGTTCAATCACCATGCATCCCGCTCTTGCGATCTACGCTTTATCGGTATCCACACGAATGCTTGAACGCAAGGATTGAATGTGTACTAGCACACACTCGTTTCTTCTTGCTCTCTCCATCTTCTCCCTTGGTGGCTCGGGTTTTAGTAAAGTCTTGCATACAAAATCAGCCACACAAGAGATATTATATAGAGAGTATAATAAGAATTATAACTCATAACTAATTATGAGTTATTATTAATTCAAAATTCCTATTTGTATAATAATTAAGTCACACTTAATTAACAAATGAATTTCATAATTAATATTAGTGAATTCGAATATCAATATTTATCTAATTAACTAAGTCATACTAAATTAATATAATAAATAATTCAAATTACTTTAATATAATTTAAATCTAATTTAAATTAAATTATCCTTCAAGCATTCTTAGTGTGTGACCCTATTAGTTATTATTACATTGGCAATGAATTTTAAATCTAATTTAAAATCGTAAATAATGAGCGACATCTAGTAATATATCATTGCTACCCAAGTAATAATAATTGAATTGTTGATCAATTAAACCTTTCGTGAATAATGTACAATGTAATATAATCCCTTTAACCAAATATTATAGATTAAACTAGAGGCATGTAATGTGTCGTCCTCATTATAGTTTAATCCAAGTTTCCTTGATCAATGAGTAGACTATCATATCAAATCAACATTTGAGTGTGGCCACGCATTTCATAGTGTCTAGCTCACACAAGAGGCCAATAATATCACTGCTAAAATAGGAGGGTTAAATCCCATCTAGATCATTCATATTTCTCATAAGATTCATAATATACCCAATGTCCACTTTTATCATTACCCTGTCAAGGATAACTTTTAATGGAATCAATGTATATTAATTCTCGTATAGAAATATAATGACTTCAGGTCTAAGGACCATTACATCATTATCACTGTGAGAATTACTTATGATACGACAGACATGTAGAATCTCATATCGGGTCTGTCCAGCACCATGTACATATACATCTGCATGTGCTTTTGACTTTAGTATCATACCAATGATCAATGAGATGTGATCATCAGTCAACAAGCACACCAGTCTTAATGCATTATTAGTATCCCTTAATAATAATACTCGACTAGGGACCTTTAGGAATATTGATACTATTCTCATAATCTCATTTCTAAGTCACGTACTTAGAGATATAGAATTGCATATCGTATTCCAAGGACATATATTAATCTAACATTTATATCGCAGTAACTTAAGAATTAAGAAATTATAAAGGGAATAATCGATAGAACATAAACATTAATAATCCTAATATCTTGAACTAAAACATCATAATGTTGTCTCTCCGGGCACAAACACTAACATTATCCTAACTTGTCTCAGGGACTAAATCATGTAGCTCTGATACCAACTTGTGACGCCTTCAAACTAAGGGTTAGGAATGAGGACCCACAAAACTAATAAACTAATATAATATAGCAGCAGAAATATAATAAACCCCGAAAAACAACTAGGATCTAAATAGAATAAAGTGTGAGACAAGATTACAAGTACCAACCAAAATATTATAAATACAACCCTTATTATAAATAAATCCGAATTATTCGATTCCGACTTGGAATCAATAGATAACCCAAAAGTATCTGATCCAACTATTAAAATTTCCACCAACTAATGACACTTCCTCACACAGCATCTACCTGATCTGGCACCTGAAATCCGACGGTATGATAGGGACCGCTAGGAACACTCTTACGAGCAGTGCGCCTATGTCTGATCATCTTCTTGCTTAACTGTCAAGGTTAGATTAACACAAATAAATGAGCTAAACAGTTCAGCAAGTAACTATTATACGATTCTAATATCAAAATAATAACGACATTCGCAATCTCACTAAACTAGGTGGCAGTATTACAATATATCTAGGAAAGGATCTCATGACAAGGATTCAAGGAATTTGAGGTTCAAATGATGATTATTCAGTTTGAGGATCAAATAATAGGGTTCTCAATAGATTTCAACAATTCCAAGATGTTTAATCAATAAACAACAGTTTTAAATCATTACAAGTCAAATTCAAATCACAATTCAAGAGATAGTACTTATTGCACAATAAAAATCTTTTTCATCATTTTAAATAACGTAGAACCCTTTTTGATTAAATTTATCCATCTTTTAAATATAATACGGGTGATCATCCCGTACAGACCTCCATCTGGTCATTAAGGTACCAATGACATTATTTTAGCCTATATATTGGACTAGCCCCGCTAGCCTTCTGAGTGGTTGGACTAGTCCTATTAGCTTCTAACGGCTTTATCCAATATTTAGAAATTCATTAGAAAAACCTTTATATTGGAAAACATGGAAGTGTTAACTAAATTCTTTTTAAGATTCCCAGTAATGGAAATCATTTGGACTCTTTCAACTTGAAAATCATTCTTAGGTTCATTCAAGAATTCAAGAGGGAAATAGAAATTGAAACGAGGAAACGTAGGTTGAGGAAATGAGCAATCACTAAATATCGGTATTATTAAATTCATTAATAAGATGGTTCTCAAGATTAAGACGTTGACAAGCATCATGTTTACTGTTGTAAAGATCAAGGTAAAAAAGGTATTAACAACAAGTCTTAACAAAATTTTAAAGATCAAGGGTCTTTATGGAACACAGGGTATGATAAAAGTAGGGTAAGGTGTTTGAAATGAAATAGGTCAACAACAGGGTTTATCAATTCATAATCATCAACTGTATCACTAAGATCATCTACTCTATCAATATATATCATATCAATTCTCTGTGATTGAATCACAACTATTAAGAATCAGAGTTACCTGCCTCACAAGCTTTCCCGTTTGACTGAAACTGAACTACTGCCACCTAGAGCCTCTTTTCCTTTCCTAGAACGATTGCCTTTACTTTTCGAATCTACAATCACAAATAAACCCTAATCAGAACCTTAACAAGTCTTGACGTTTCTTAGAATGTCTAACTTCCTACCCCAATCGTATTATCTCGATATATCTAACTCATATAGAACACAAATCAATTAACTATTCTTATACTCTTCGCACCAATGATAAGTCATTTACTTTACATATAGCACATAACCACGAATTAAAATAATCGGGCATACTCATATATGACCAAGACTTTACATTTATACTTCATATTATATATATTTTTTTCGAAAACCGGGCATGACGTATTCGTAAATACGCTAACCCTTTTCCTTAAAACACCAATCAATAATAATCCAACCAAATCCCTAGTACGTAATCTTTAACACCACTATTTACAGTATTTCAAATCAATCAACCACTTATAACACATAACATGAAATCCAACTTTTACGATTACCAAAATGTCAACTCAACACTTAATCACATACATCAATTTTTTCGAATAATCATGGACTAAAACTAAATTCTAAGCATACATCACCTTTATTCACATTTACTACCACAATCAACTATTTTTGAACTCTTAATATTGATATACAATCATTACAACCAAATTCTTATACATAAACAACTAGAATTTCCAGAAATTTCAAATAAAATTCAATAAATAGAGTTTATACAAATTTGAAACTTATAAATTTTAAAATGCATCAATATTTTTAGCAAACAATTACACAATCATGAATCATATGTCGAATTATATCAAATTTGAATAAAAAAACCAAAGAAATTAAACCCTAAATTCTGAAAATTTAAGAAAACACACATGCACATCAATTTCGAACTAAAAATGAAGTGTTTTGTATTAATCGCGGACTCAAGAGTATCATTGTCCTCGTCGGCTCACCGGTGGTTCACCGCCAACGGCGGCAAAGTCAGTGGTGCCCCTTTCGGGGTTTCCAACCAAAACTCCATATATAATCATGTTTTTAATCATCAAATACACATGTAATCACAGCAACATCAATAAAATCACAACCCAATCGATTTTCATCAAGAATCAAACTAAAACCTGAATTGGGGTTTTCCAAAATCTCAAGGATCTACACATGCAAGTACACTTGTGGAGAACAGAAAACAAAACACAAAGGTGGTTTCGGATTTGAAAACCACCAAAGAACGGGAAAGAACGGAGGAGAGAGGGAGTACCGAGATAGGGGGTCGAGAGAGCTCGAGAGAGAGAAAGAGTGAGGACGGGGAAGAAAGAAGGGGGAGGAGGGAGTGTGTGTATATATATATGCTAAGGGAATAATGGTAATCTCCCCATTTCTATTTTCTCTTTTACAAAAAAAACCATAATTACAATCCAAATATCAAAAAATAGTTTTGTAAAATATAAAAATGACATCACACTTATTTTTAATATAAAGAATATGAAATTAGCTCTCTCCCCAAATTTTTAAAATAATTTTTGAGCATATACTTTATTCTTTATGGATTTTACAAATAAATCTCTAATAATAGAAATAACTTTGGAAAATCATTTTAAAATAAGAGAACATCGAAATAAATCCATCTATCATTTTTAGAAAGTCTCTAGGACTTTCCCGTGATAATAAAACAAATTTCACACTTTGATCATTCTCTGATAATTTTATAAAAATATATAAGGATCAAATAATCCTTATTTTTACTAAATATATCCTTTTGAAAATATTTAAAAACTCGTAAATTACAGATTCACACTTGTAACTTTCAAATAACATATATTTACATAATAACATCAACCACATTTTATATTTGTACACCTTAACACATAATTTTTCTTTTAATTACTGATTACGCGTATAACAATTATCTGGTATTTCAAATAACAATATAAATTTCACAATTACGAATCCATATAAACGAAACACATAGAGGACTAGATATCTTTCATTTAATCCACCTTTCGTATAACGGGTCCTGCTCTACCTAAAAGCCCAACAAAATCCTAGCTTACGCCTTTTACTGACTCATCAAACTGGAACGAGACATTTAACGTTCCCTTTTACTATTTCACAGAATTTATACATAAGCCGCAAAATTATATAACTTTATATTTTATACTCATAAATCCACATAATGCACAAATAGATCACAAAACTATACTTTATATATATAATTACATCACGAAAATCCCAATTGTTACACAAGGCTCGTTCAGAATCGTAGGACTTCACGGATAGTGCATCTCTCTGTGCAAGGATAACACTCCGCTACAACTTTCTCCCTTCATCTACGAACGCAGGAGTAGCAATGGTTCACCTTAAATACCAAACGCGTCCCTGTCCCCCGAATGAGAATAACCCACCAGATAGTAGGATAGGTGATCCCGAGCTCTTGGATGCAAAGTACAGGATGACTTCAAAGTTCTCCAACGAGGACACCTGTTGAATGCAAGAACAGCGCTTCCAAAGCACACACCAATACTAACCCCGCATCCCCAATGAGGACATTCGTTGAATACAGAAGGAGGCCTTCAATCTTTTTATGGACATCCCTTTCCTTTACTATGTTAGTAAAAATAATCCTCCATTGCTCCATCCATGTTTGCCTTGCCCTGAGTTTGTACTTGTTTGCCTTCTCCTAGATGAGGACGAATCTAAATATCTCAATGAAATATGTAGATTTAACTTAGTGAAATATGTAGCACTCAACGGATAAGCAAATATAGTCCCGACGGATGACTCAATATAGTCCCGACAGATGATGATTTGACATCCATCGAGTGAGTAGCTTATGTAACAATAAGTCATGTAGCACATCTCTGTAAACACCTTTGTTTAGATTCTGTTGTAGCATATAAGTCATGTTGACTTTAATTAGATATGCAGAATAGGTTGATTAATTGTAAATAGATGATGTCTTGTAATTCTGCATAAATGAACTGAAGTCAAGTGCCAAATAGCTACCCGACGGATGATCAACAAAGCTACACGACGGATGATCAACAAGGCAACCCGACAGATGATCATGTACCTGACGAATAATCAATTCAAATATCTTTTGACAGTGACAACACAGTCACATGCATCGAGTGTATGCAAAAGGAATGTGGAAGCCTATTCAACTGGGTTTTTGAGAACAAAGAAGCATTTCCATTTCCATGCTATTATGAAGATATTCAAAGATGCTGGAATAGAGTAATGACGTAGCATAGCATTAGACTTGATATGGTTTATTTTATTATATTGTCTTATTACTTTTTAATCTTGGTGATATATAAACCAAGAGTAGCAATTAGAATAATAAGAAGACTAAGCAAATATTTTCTCAGAGAAACAATTGTAAGCTGAATCCTTTAGCATTTCTCTGTAAGTTTAGTTGTTCTTGTTTGTAAGCAGTTGTGAGCTATCCAAGCTTCACAGAGTTCTCTTGATATATATATATATATATATATATATATCTGATGGATACATTCAAATCCACCAGAAAATTATTACTTTGTGTTTTGATTCATATTTAACTTGTCATTCCGCACTTTGCAAATCAAAACACTGACATATATATTTTAAGTTAGAACATTTTATAATTGAGAAAATGTTTCAAGAATTCCATTCAACCCCCCTTCTGTAATTCTTGTTGCATTGTTAGGGACTAACAATTGGTTTCAGAGAGTTTAAAGATCACAACAAACAGCAAGATGAACAAGAAGGATGTTGGAGTCAAGATTCCTTTTCTGGACAAAGATAATTACCATCACTGGAAGGTAAAGATGCATCTTCATTTACTTTCTCAAGATGAGGCCTATGTGGATTGCATAGAGAGAGGCCCTCATGTACCAATGAGAGCTGCAACTGGAAATGAGCCATCAGTTCCCAAGCCAAGGCATGAATGGTCAGATCCTGATATTGAACAAGTCAGGAAAGACAAGAAGGCCATGAATATTCTGTTCAATGGAGTTGATGGTGACATGTTTGACAACATCATCAATTGCAAAACTGCCAAGGAAGTTTGGGATATAATTCAGATTATCTGTGATGGCACTGAACAAGTTAGAGAAAACAAGATGCAGTTACTAATTCAGCAATATGAGCATTTCCACTTTGAAGAAGGTGAAACTCTCACTGATATCTTTAGTAGATTACAAAAGCTACTAAATGCTCTAAAGATGCATGGAAGAGTCTACCAAACCAAGGATTCTAACCTCAAGTTTCTAAGATCCCTTCCAAAAGAATGGAAACCAATGACAGTCTTCTTGAGAAATTCATAAGAATACAAGGAGTTTACACTAGAGAGACTGTATGGCATTCTAAAGACATATGAGCTTGAAATAGAGCAAGATGAAAGAATGGAGAAAGGGAGAAAGAAAGGAGGGTCCATTGCACTGGTTCCTGAGTTAGAGAAAGAGAAGGAGATGAAGATATAATTTGTTGAGTCTACTTCAAAGGTCTATGAAAACAAGGGCAAGGGGATGGTAGCAGAAAATGAAGATTCTTTGAGCCAAGATGATATGGATGATATTGATGAACATCTAGCATTTTTTACAGAAGATTTGCCAAGCTCAAGTTCAAGAAGAACTTTGGAGTAGCTAAGCCAAATAGAAATATGGTGGATAAATCAAAATTCAAATGTTTCAAATGTGGCTTGGCAGGGCACTTTTCCAGTGATTGTAGGAAGTCAGATTCTAGCAAGAAGAAGTTTGAGCCTGTGGATTATAAACAAAAATATTTTGAGTTGCTCAAACAAAAGGAAAGGGCTTTTATTACACAAGAAAATGACTGGGCAGCAGATGGTTTGGATGAGGATGAGGATGTCAGCTCTGGCAATCTAGCCCTAATGGCCAAGTCTGATGAAACAGAGATAAGTTCTTCAAGTAATCAGGTAATCACCACTAACCCTGCACATTTATCTAAAGCTGAGTGTAATGATGCAATAATTGACATGTCTATAGAATTATATCATTTGTGTGTTACACTTAAGTCCCTCACTAAGGAAAATGCTAAACTCAAAGAAAACAACTTATTTTTAAGTGAGAGGAATAATGTGCTAGAGTCTCAGTTTATTGAATTTGAAAAATTGAGAATTGAGTGTAAAATTGCTAAGGATGAATTAACTGAGTCCTTGAAGAAAGAAGAGATCTTGAAGAAACAGCTTGAACGAGAACAGAAGGTGATTAAGGCATGGAAAACATCTAGAGACGTTCATGCTCAAATCACCAAAGTTCAAGGTATTGAGTCCTTTTGTGATGTAGCCTAGAAGAAGAATAAGGAGAAGCTGGAATCCAACTTGGTTGAAGGATTTCTAACAGATGTGGACTCGACGGATGATGAGAGTCATCCATCGGATAACCAAAAGATTATCCGTTGAGTGACATAGATCATCATCCGTCGGCTGTAAGCAAACCTGTGAGTCAAGCCAAACTTGCCAAGTTAAATGAAAAATATGGATCAGTTTCCAAAAACTTCATTTCAGGAGAATCTAGTCAAGTGAGGAAGGAGAAGAAAGTGAATGTTGGTCATCTGTCTATCAAGCAATTAAATGACAGACCAGAAAAGATTGAGGTTAAAACAGATGCTAAAAGGAAAAAAAATAGAAATGGTAAAGTAGGGATTAACAAACATAACAACTACACACCTGATAAGTATGCTCCAAGAAAAATCTGTGTTAAGTGTGGTAGTGTAAATCATCTGTCTGTTAATTGCAAAACTGTCATGCCTACTTCCATATTTGTGCCACCTCATTTTCCCAACATGAATGCCATGCCTTCTATGCCTATGAATGCTATGTCTACACAGAATATGAATAGACAATTTGCTGATATGCCATTTGCACCTAATCCTTATTATGTTGCATTTAGTATGCCTCAAATGCCATTTATCATGCCCTACTGGAATAGCATGTTTACTAACAGCATGCCATTTCCTGTTAATCAAAATGTGCATGATAATTTTGTTGTAATGAATGGTTTCAAAGGTCCAACTCAAATAACTAAGGATGAATCTAATATCCCCAAGTCAAATGAGATCAAACCTAAGAAACAGAAGAAGAAAGCTAACAAGGCAGGACCCAAGGAATCTTGGGTACCAAAACCAACTTGATTTGATTTTAATGTGTGCAGGGAAACAGAAAGAATCTATGGTACTTGGATAGTGGTTGTTCAAGACACATGACTGGTGATTATACCCTGCTCACAGAGTTCAAGGAGAGAGCCGGCCCAAGTATTACTTTTGGAGATGACAGCAAGGGTTATACTGTGGGATATGGCTTGATTTCAAAAGACAATGTTGTAATAACCCCCAAAATTTTCAACTTTTTGTAACCCTTGTGAATAGTGTTTTTGCTAAATGAGAAAACTTTTCATGCCACACTATGTAGGGGTTCTGTTATGGATATTCTGAGATTTTATTAGTACTCTATATGGTATATAAGTGTATGTAAAGATCGTTAGAATCCAATTTCGAACACTTTGATTTTTCCCGGAAATCCACTAGATACGGAAAGAATTGAGTATAAGGTAACAGGATAAAAAGGATTTAAATTAAAGGATTATAAGAGAGGATCATAAAAGGAATATAATATATTGAGAAAGGTTAAGGGAACCTAAGTAATAAGATCCCGGGTATGATCCCTCAAATGATAAACGAAAACGAAAGTTAAGCGAACCGTATAACAGATCAGTGGTCATTAGGCAAACAATTAGGAAGTTAATCAAAGGGATTAGAGAGGATGATGTCACCCAACCAATGAGAAGAGGACAAGGAGGGAAAGATGACATCATAGCATGACATAAGCATGACATGGGAAGGAAGGAAATGTGGTGGAATATTAACCACACAAAATCAAGGTTAAATTGGTAATTAACCAAAAACAAATCAAATATTCAACCAACCAAGCCAAACAATTCATTTTCCATCAAAACAAGAACACAAGGCATTTTATTTTCTTCATGCTCTCGGCTTTTTCATTTTCAAGAAGCTAGAATTTTCAAAACTCAAGATCAAGGCTTCCTAAATTGGTAAGATAATTCCCTAGTCATCCTTATGCATAGTTATGGCTATATTATGAGTTTAAGCCTTCAATTCTTTCTCAATCTTCTTCAAGAAATCAATGAAGAAGACAATGAATAGTGATTTCAAAGTTTTTAACTTGATTTTTTCTTGTTTTCCTTTAAGATCCAAGCTTTCCTAAGACTCCTCAAGGCTTCCTAAGGCTTCCTAGCTACTCCCACCACTTCAAGGAAGTTATATCATCTCCAAACCCTAGATTCCTTTGTATAATAAGGTGATTTTGATTGTTATGATGATATAGTAGCTTAATGCTTGTGGTTTAGAGTTTGGGTTGGAGTGGTAGTGAAATGGAATGGTGAATCTTGTTCTTTTGGTTAAAAGAACTTAAGTATAGTTAAATTCAAGCTTAGGCATAAGTATAAATGTTAATATTGAATTGATTGGGGCTGTTATGATGTGATAAGGATGGACTTTGGTTGTATGAATGGGTTGAGGTTGAATTGTGATGGTTTTTGAATGGTTTAAATTTGGGAAATCGCGTAAACATAGCCATCGTAATGTCCGATTTACTTTAGACTGCTTTTGTTCATAAGATTTGGACGCGAGAACTCCCTGCTAGATTATGACCATTGCCATTTTTAGATATCTCATGTTACGAGCTTCGTTTTGATATGTAGTTCGTTCGATTCCGATGCACGGTTTAGGAGAAACGACTGTTTCAAGTAACGGCGTTTCGCGAACGAAACTTTTCCCCTCGCCTTACTTTGAAACATAGGTGAAAGACCAAAAAGGGTTAATTAATGTATGAAACAATTATGGTAAGTGTGTTAGGCAGTTGGTAAGACACCTGCGAAAGAATCGCCTTAAAACCCGTAATGGTTAATTTATTAAAAATGGTGGAGCCGAGGGTACTCGAGTGACTTAAAAGAATCAGTGAGCGCAAAACGAGCGTTAGAGTCTAAGTTGGTTAAAGTATAGATTTACAAGTGACTTCGGTTTAATTCCAACTTACTTGTTGTTTATAGGTTACCAGACTCGTCCCGAGCCTTTTATCACCCCCAGTCGCTCAGGCAAGTTTTCTACCCGTTATACTGTTGTTGTGATGTATATGTGTATATGCATGATCTTGCGATAAATGCATATTTGTTATTAGCAAATTCTTGTGATATATTGTAGCATGTAATATGGTATATATGAATGCCTGTTTTATATTCTTGGATTATATATCTGTTGGTTAAAATGCTTACAGTTGCATAATACCTATGCTAGAGATAAGCGGTATTGAGTTTACCCTTAGTATAGGGGATCAAAAGGTGAACATATTTCTAAACCGGGAGTCGATGTTCCCGAGTATAATATATATTTATATATATATATGGTTATAGTTTTCAAAACTATTAATCGAATAAGGTTTATTCGATAACTTTAACTTTATTTTATTATTGAATATTATTTCAAATATTCATCCGAGAACTTATGACTCCTTTATTTTATTATTGAATATTATTTCGAATATTCATTCGAGGGCTTATGACTTAGTTATATTATTAATGATTATTAATTGAATATTCATTTGAGGATGTATGACTCCGTTATTTTATTTAATGAATATTATTTATAATATTCATTCGAGGTATTATGACTCCGCTTGTTATTTAATAATATTCCTTATTTTATTAAAGAATAATGTTTCGATAATCAAACTTATTTTTGATTATTCAAATAAAGATAGTACTTTCGTATAAGTATATCTTTGGTTATTTCATACTCATTTCAAGTATAAGTCTTACAACTTCTACTTCAATTATTTGTATAAAGATTATTCTTTATGGGAATATTATTTAAATAATAATATTCAGACATTTTCTAAATATATTGGGACTGATTTACTTCATTAAATCAGCATTACTCCAAACACTCTTTAAAAGTGTTTTCGAGTCTTCAAAATGATTTTTAAAAGTTAGAGCGGATCCCAAAACTCATTTCTATATTTAAGATCTTCCTTTTAAAAAGAGGATTTAAATACTCGCTCAAAACCTGAGGGATCGGCTCTATGGTGTATTTTATATTCGAACAAGGTTGCAGTTTTGGTAACTGAATTGATTACTTACCCAACGTTCGGGAAGTAAGTCCATCTATCGAGTCGGCATAAGCAACATGGGCTCAGTGGGCGTCCATAATAGTGTAAGTGGCTCAGTGGGAGTCCATCAAATGCATAAGTGGCTGAGTGGCAGTCCAGCATAAGGTCCTATTGCGACCAGGGTGATGACCAGTGGGGAATTCGTCCATCTACTAGTAGAAAAGGTTACTTATTGGTATCTTTGCCTGATCAGCAAGATATCGGGTTTATGCCACAATTCTTTTTCCCTTCCAAAAATTCATTGGATGTTACAAACTCTGTTCATACTTTACATGACAGAGGTTTTCAGGGACTGTATAAGGAAGATGTATATGTGGATATATATATCGGAACTTAACGAAGTATATCATAACTTCATTTCCTTCAATACTACTTCAAAGATTTAATCTATTCAAATCTGTCTTGTAGTCTCATCTATATGATGAATTGTTGAAAGCTCGTTATACTTTGAACAGTGGTAGTTCAAGTAACTTTATAATTGATATAAGTATAGTGAAGTATTTGGTAACTTCATCCCTTGTTTTTACTTATATCTAGTAAGTAATTATCTTACACATGATAAAAGATTCTAGTAAGTATCCATTTAGATACTTGTATTATTGTTATCGCTATATATTATCTTGCGAGCTGTAAGGCTCACTCTTGCTTTATTTCTTCATCACACAACAACAGTTAGGAAAGATGGCCAGACTCCAGCAGACCCAACGCCAGCGCGTGGGAAGCGTCCCGCGTCTTCCCGTTGATGTTGTAGCTGCTATAGCTGCAGAGGTAGATCTATTGGTAGATCAGGCATTCTACTTTTGAGAATCAAATTATGTATAATTATAACTTGTGGCAGATAATGGCAATTAACTGTAAATTTATCAAGTAATCATTTTGGGTTGTAATAACTCTTAAGTGTGGATTCAAGGACTGGTACTTATTTCAATTTCATCTCTGAGACTATAACGGGTTGTGGTGTGTGTTAGTGTGGGGTCACAGCATAAGGTTATTTATTATTAATTAAGTGAAGTGATATTGTGGAAAGAAAGACCGTGACGACCCGGATCCCTGACCCCGGATCTGGGGGTGTTACAGAAATGGTATCAGAGCTAAGCGTTATAAACCTCAGAGATGATGTGACGATATAATAACAAACTCACAAAGATAATAAGAACTCTTGCCAAGTTCATGGTCAGACTACTTAAAGTAGTGCTGACAGTTAAAACCCTTACGGGAACCCTTATAAGTATCATGATAGTAACTTAGCTCGTTTAATGTGTAGGCGCCTGAGATAGAGGACCCTGAGATGTTCGAGCATGAGCATGATGAGGCACTGCTAGATGTTGAGGATCAGGAGGAGTCTGAGATAGAGGAGGATGAGGAGGACCCCTCAGAGGAGTCAGAGACGGAGGTCATTGCTATTTCAGATGAGGAGGACCCCTCAGAGGAGTCAGAGACAGAGGTCATTGCTATTCCAGATGAGGAGGACCCGGATGAGGTCCCAGTAGCTGAGGAGCGTGTCGGACCTATGGTAGTGTATGCTGGTACCCCTTTACCCACACTTCTGGTGTTCAGAGCTCCTACCCCTCCACCACTATCTTGGATCCATTATGATGACAGCTTAGAGACCCATACTTCCGAGCCTAGACAGACCGAGGAGGCACCCCCAGCGGCTCCGGATTCACCACCTCTTGACCCTGCCCACAGGCAGTCTTCGTTAGCCCACGGCTATGTTCAGGATGTACTGAGGACCCGAGTGGCTGTTGTTGAGGCCTGACTGGATGAGGCCAGGAGGGAGTTGGATGCGGAGAGGGCGGGTAGGCGTACCCGAGCTTATGAGAGTAGGGCTTCTATACCCCGATCCTTGCGGAGGGAGCTTACGGGGATAGAGCTCACGTCCCGAGCGAGACTCAGATCTCTCCAGGGGGACAAGCATGGTAGGATCTCCAGGCGGCAGGCCGACTATATCTTCCGTCGTGCCATGGAAAGGGTATGGGAGCTGACCCGCTCCGGTGTGTGATTCAGGATTGACGATGGAATAGTCTAGTTGTCTAGTTAGCCGAGGCCTTAGTAGGAGCCAATTTTCCGGGATAGTTGACTTGTATATAGCATCCCTTTTTCTGACTAGACAGATAGACTCTTGTGTATCACTTTTGGGACAGATGGCTGTAGCACTGTTGTACTTTTGACCAGATCAAACTATGTATTTCTCGCATTATGTATATATTTGTTTCCTTTCGGTTCAGTTCCTTAGTGACGAGGTCACTATTTTTATCATTATTATTACTGCACTTCGTATTAGAACTGTCATAAACTAATAGAATTGCGATATACGTTCTCCCCATTATAAGAGTTGTGCAAGTCACAATGTTGTATATGATTGTGAGCTAACGTTGAATTTCCCAATAATTTTTTTTATTATCAGAATCATGCCGCCAAGAAAGATTGGAACTAGGGCGAACCCTGGATCTGAGGACCAGGGAAGCCATAATCAGGACAATAGAAACCAGGAACACAGTGAAGAGGAAGATGAGGATTATGTGGAAAAGGATGACTCCCTGTATGAAGAGGAAGAAGAAACATATGATGTTGAGGGATTTGAGATAGAGGCTGAAGAAGGAGAAACTGAGGTTGAGCAACCAGTACCAAACCCAGGCATGGATCCCATGGGCCAGTTCATGCAACTCCTAAGGCAGAATTTAGAACGTCAACCCAACCCCCCCCCAAGGAAATAACAATGATGTGGCAAACTCTTTCAGGGCTTTTAAGTCCCTTAAGCCCCCTGAGTTCCACGGATCAGCCGACCCAGTTGAGGCAAGGGCATGGTTAAAGGAAATAGAGAAATCCTTTGAGATTCTGAGTACCGATGAGGCACAGAAGACTGTATTTGCTACCTACCTTCTGAAAGGAGAGGCTAACTACTGGTGGGAGGCCAAGAAAAACATGGAGACAGATGCTATCATAACCTGGGAGAGGTTCAGTCAGTTATTTCTGGGAAAGTATTTTTCGAGGTTTATGGAAAACCAGATGGAGCTCAAGTTCTTGGAGCTAAAGCAGAATAATTTATCTGTAGCAGAGTATGAAGCGAAATTTACTGAGTTATCAAGGTTTGTGCCGGAATTTGTGAGTACCGAGGAAAAGAAAGCTAGGAGGTTTCAGCAGGGACTGAAATCGTGGATTTAGAATAGGGTGGCAATCCTTGAGCTTACGGACTATGCCACTCTGGTGCAAAAGGCAACGATTGTAGAAGCCGAAAGTGAACAGATGCAGAAGGAAAGAGAGAAGAAGGGAATAAAGAGGAAAAGTATGAGCATGGGTGGAGGTTCCGCAGGAAGGAGCTTCTCAACTAGATTTAATCCAGGAGCTGTGTCCCCACCGGGAAGGAACACTGGGTTTAAGCGGCCAATGAGCGTGAGTGTGAGCCAGAGCGGCCAGAAGTCAAGAATGTCCTATTCCAACCAGTCTCGACCCCCATTGCCAGCCTGTAACACATGTTGAAGGATGCACACTGGGGAGTGTAAAGGAAAGCCAGTAACCTGCTTTAAGTGCGGTCGGGAAGGTCACTATTCAACTAAGTGCCCATCATCAAACCCTGCCGTCATTCCAACCACCACTTGCCATCAGTGTGGACGCCCGGGTCATTGGAAGAGGGAATGCCCAATGAACAAACCAGCAGCTTCGGGAGCAAGCAGGGCTGCCTCCAATAAGCCACCTACTGCAAGGACTTTCAACATGACAGTCCAGGATGCTATGAAAGATTCAGATGTGATAGCAGGTACCCTTTCTCTAAATTCAGTCAGTGCAAACGTTTTATTTGATTCGGGAGCAACTAAATCTTTTATATCAAGGGACTTTGCGCGTAAATTAAGACTTAAGGATGAACCCTTGATAGAACCCTTACAAGTAGAAATAGCCAATCATGAAATTATTCCTGTTAACCAGATTCACCCCGCCTGTGAGATAGGCATAGGGGAGCAATCTTTTAGTATTGATCTGATTCCTTTTAAATTAGGGGAGTTTGATGTAATTTTGGGAATGGACTGGCTATCTAGCAATGATGCTCAGATAGACTGTAAAGGGAAGAAAGTTAAGTTAAATATCCCAGGGAAGAAAGAAGTTATATTTAGAGGAAAGAGGCAGACGCAGAAATTTTTGACTATAGCCCAGGCCAGAAGGATGCTACGAAAAGGAAATGAGGCCTACCTAGCCTATGTGGTGGACACACAGAAGGAGGTGCCCAACTTACAAGATATTCCAGTAGTCAACGAATTTGAAGATGTATTCCCACAAGACCTTCCGGGATTACCACCCAATAGAGTGATTGAATTTGCTATTGAATTGGCCCCCGGGACGGCGCCAGTTTCAAAAGCACCTTACCGGTTAGCCCCATTAGAAATGAAGGAATTAGCTATCCAATTGCAGGAACTCTTGGATAAGGGTATGATAAGACCCAGTGTGTCTCCGTAGGGAGCACCAATTTTATTTGTTAAGAAGAAAGATGGGAGCATGAGGCTGTGCATCGACTATCGAGAGTTGAACAAGCTAACCATAAAGAACAGGTACCCATTACCTAGAATAGACGATCTGTTCGACCAGCTAAAGGATGCTGTTTATTTTTCCAAGATTGACCTGAGAACTGGATATCACCAACTAAAGATTAAACCCGAAGATATTTCCAAGACAGTGTTCCATACCAGGTATGGGCATTATGAGTTCTTGGTAATGTCCTTTGGATTAACCAACGCCCCAGCGGCTTTCATGGATTTAATGAATAGAGTATTTAAGAAGTACTTGGACAAGTGTGTGATAGTTTTTATCGATGATATTTTGATTTACTCAAGGACTGAGGCAGAGCATGCAGAGCATGCAGAGCATTTGAGGATAGCTCTAGGAATACTCAGAGAGGAACAGTTATATGCCAAATTCTCGAAGTGTGAATTCTGGCGGAATGAAGTACAGTTTTTAGGACATGTGATCAATAAAGAAGGAGTATTGGTCAACCCCTCCAAGATAGAGACGGTCTCAAATTGGGAAAGGCCAACCACACCCACATAGGTAAGGAGTTTTATAGGATTGGCCGGCTACTATCGTAGGTTTGTACAGGACTTTGCGAAGATCGCAGCCCCTTTGACACAACTTACTCATAAGACAGAGAAGTTTGAATGGATGGAGAAATGCGAGAACAGTTTTCAAGAATTAAAGAAAAGGTTGGTAACGGCCCCGGTGTTGGCATTGCCGGACGGAAAAGGAGATTTTGTGATATATAGTGACGCGTCGCACAAAGGATTAAGATGTGTGCTTGTGCAGCACGGTAAAGTGATTGCATATGCGTCAAGACAACTGAAGGAATACGAGATTAGATATCCTACTCATGACCTTGAGCTCGCGGCAATAGTATTTGCCTTAAAAATTTGGAGGCACTACTTGTATGGAGAGAAGTGCGAGATTTTCATAGACCATAAGAGCCTCAAGTACATATTTATGCAGAAAGAGCTCAACATGCGCCAGAGGAGATGGTTAGAACTAATCAAGGACTATGATTGTGAGATTTTCTATCATCCGGGGAAAGCCAATGTGGTGGCTGATGCCCTTAGTAGAAAGGAAAGACTCAGAATGATAACGACTTTGGAGGAGTTAATCAGGGATTTTGAAAGAACGGAAATAGAAGTAAAGATAACCGGAACCGGAACTGAAAAGCTTTTTGAGATCTCAATGCAGCCAGAGTTATTGGAAAAGATCCGATTGTGCCAAGAGAAAATAATGAATGAAGGCAGAAAGTCAATGACTGGAGAGGAGATCCATACTGAGAAAGATGATAAAGGGATAATGAGGTACTCCTACCGGATTTGGGTTCCGAATGTTCAAGAGCTTAAAGATGAGATTTTGGATGAAAGCCATAGTTCAAGGTATTCCATTCACCCAGGAAGTACCAAGATGTATAGGGATTTGAAGGAATATTACTGGTGGCCCAACATGAAGAGGGACGTAGCAGAATGGGTAAACAAATGTTTGACTTGCCAAAGGGTAAAGGCAGAGCACCAGAGACCCAGTGGACTTTTACGACCCCTGGAGATTCCCGAATGGAAATGGGAATAGATAGCGATGGATTTTGTTGTAGGCTTGCCAAGGACGAAAGCCAATCATGACACCATATGGGTAATTATAGACCGACTGACAAAGTCAGCTCATTTCATTCCTATCAATGAGAGATACACAGTCGATAGACTGGTGGACATTTACCTTAAGGAAATAGTGACGCGACATGGAGTCCCAGCGTCCATTGTCTCAGACCGAGACCACAGGTTCAACTCCAGATTTTGGAGGAGCTTTCAAGAATGTGCGGGGACCAAGTTAAATATGAGTACCGCGTACCATCCCCAGATGGATGGGCAGAGTGAAAGGACCATCCAGACACTAGAGGATACGTTGAGAGTCTGTGCAATAGACCTTAAAGGAAGTTTGGATGACCACTTGTCGTTGATCGAGTTTTCTTATAACAATAGCTTTCATGCTAGCATCGGAATGCCGCCTTATGAGGCCCTGTATGGAAGAAGGTGTCGATCTCCCTTATACTGGGATGAAGTAGGAGAGCGAAAGATGCTCGGACCCGAAGTGGTCCAAAGGACCAAAGACATAGTGGATCTTATCAGAGGACGGCTTGTAGCAGCCCAAGACAGATAGAAGAAATATGCAGACTTAGCCCGAAAGGACAAGGAATATGAAGTCGGGGACTTAGTACTGCTAAAGGTATCCCCTTGGAAGGGATTAATGAGGTTCGGAAAGAAAGGAAAACTAAGCCCAAGATACATTGGACCTTTTGAGATATTAAGACGGATTGGAAAGTTAGCTTACGAGCTAGCCTTACCCCCTAACTTGCAACAAGTTCATAATGTGTTCCATGTTTCAATGCTAAGGAAGTATCATCGGGATGCCAGACATATAGTGGAGTACGAGCAGGTGGATATGCAACCAGATCTGACTTACGTGGAGAAGCCAGTAAGGATTATCGATAAGAAGGAGCAGGTGCTTCGGAACAAAGTAATCAAGCTAGTCAGAGTGCTATGGCAGAATCATAATATGGAAGAATCAACTTGAGAACTAGAGAGTGCGATGCTAGAAAAGTACCCCCATTTGTTTTCTATTTGCTTCCGGGATGGAATCCTTTTAAGGAGGGGAGACTGTAATAACCCCCAAAATTTTCAACTTTTTGTAACCCTTGTGAATAGTGTTTTTGCTAAATGAGAAAACTTTTCATGCCACACTATGTAGGGGTTCTATTATGGATATTCTGAGATTTTATTAGTACTCTATATGGTATATAAGTGTATGTAAAGATCGTCAGAATCCAATTCCGAACACTTTGATTTTTCCCGGAAATCCACTAGATACGGAAAGAATTGAGTATAAGGTAACAGGATAAAAATGATTTAAATTAAAGGATTATAAGAGAGGATCATAAAAGGAATATAATATATTGAGAAAGGTTAAGGGAACCTAAGTAATAAGATCCCGGGTATGATCCCTCAAACGATAAACGAAAACGAAAGTTAAGCGAACCGTATAACAGATCAGCGGTCATTAGGCAAACAATTAGGAAGTTAATCAAAGGGATTAGAGAGGATGATGTCACCCAACCAATGAGAAGAGGACAAGGAGGGAAAGATGACATCATAGCATGACATAAGCATGACATGGGAAGGAAGGAAATGTGGTGGAATATTAACCACACAAAATCAAGGTTAAATTGGTAATTAACCAAAAACAAATCAAATATTCAACCAACCAAGCCAAACAATTCATTTTTCATCAAAACAAGAACACAAGGCATTTTATTTTCTTCATGCTCTCGGCTTTTTCATTTTCAAGAAGCTAGAATTTTCAAAACTCAAGATCAAGGCTTCCTAAATTGGTAAGATAATTCCCTAGTCATCCTTATGCATAGTTATGGCTATATTATGAGTTTAAGCCTTCAATTCTTTCTCAATCTTCTTCAAGAAATCAATGAAGAAGACAATGAATAGTGATTTCAAAGTTTTTGACTTGATTTTTTCTTGTTTTCCTTTAAGATCCAAGCTTTCCTAAGACTCCTCAAGGCTAACTAAGGCTTCCTAGCTACTCCCACCACTTTAAGGAAGGTATATCATCTCCAAATCCTAGATTCCTTTGTATAATAAGGTGATTTTGATTGTTATGATGATATAGTAGCTTAATGCTTGTGGTTTAGAGTTTGGGTTGGAGTGGTTGTGAAATGGAATGGTGAATCTTGTTGTTTTTTTTAAAAGAACTTAAGTATAGTTAAATTCAAGCTTAGGCATAAGTATAAATGTTAATTTTGAATTTATTAGGGCTGTTATGATGTGGTTATGATGTGATAAGGATGGACTTTGGTTGTATGAATGGGTTGAGGTTGAATTGTGATGGTTTTTGAATGGTTTAAATTTGGGAAATCGCGTAAACATAGTCGTCGTAATGTCCGATTTACTTTAGACTGCTTTTGTTCATAACATTTGGACCCGAGAACTCCCTACTATATTATGACCATTGCCATGTTTAGATAGCTCATGTTACGAGCTTCGTTTTGATATGTAGTTCGTTCGATTCCGATGCATGGTTTAGGAGAAACGACCGTTTCAAGTAACGGCGTTTCGCGAATGAAACTTTTCCCCTCGCCTTACTTTGAAACATAGGTTAAAGACCAAAAAGGGTTAATTAATGTATGAAACAATTATGGTAAGTGTGTTAGGCAGTTGGTAAGACACCCGCGAAAGAATCGCCTTAAAACCCATAATGGTTAATTTATTAAAAATGGTGGAGCCGAGGGTACTCGAGTGACTTAAGAGAATCAGTGAGCGCAAAACGAGCGTTAGAGTCTAAGTTGGTTAAAGTATAGATTTACAAGTGACTTTGGTTTAATTCCAACTTACTTGTTGTTTATAGGTTACCAAACTCGTCCCGAGTCTTTTATCACCCCCAGTCACTCAGGCAAGTTTTCTACCCGTTATACTGTTGTTGTGATGTATATGTGTATATGCATGATCTTGCGATAAATGCATATTTGTTATTAGCAAATTCTTGCGATATATTGTAGCATGTGATATGGTATATATGAATGCCTGTTTCATATTCTTGGATTATATATCTGTTGGTTAAAATGCTTACAGTTGCATAATACCTATGCTAGAGATAAGCGGTATTGAGTTTACCCTTAGTATAGGGGATCAAAAGGTGAACATATTTCTAAACCGGGAGTTGATGTTCCCGAGTATAATATATATATTTATATATATATATGGTTATAGTTTTCAAAACTATTAATCGAATAAGGTTTATTCGATAACTTTAACTTTATTTTATTATTGAATATTATTTCAAATATTCATCCGAGGACTTATGACTCTTTTATTTGATTATTGAATATTATTTCGAATATTCATTCGAGGGCTTATGACTTAGTTATATTATTAATGATTATTAATTGAATATTCATTTGAGGATGTATGACTCCGTTATTTTATTTAATGAATATTATTTATAATATTCATTCGAGGTATTATGACTCCGCTTGTTATTTAATAATATTCTTTATTTTATTAAAGAATAATGTTTTGATAATCAAACTTATTTTCGATTATTCAAATGAAGATAGTACTTTCGTATAAGTATATCTTTGGTTATTTCATACTCATTTCAAGTATAAGTCTTACAACTTCTACTTCAATTATTTGTATAAAGATTATTCTTTATGGGAATATTATTTAAATAATAATATTCAGACTTTTTCTAAATATATTGGGACTGATTTACTTCATTAAATCAGCATTACTCCAAACACTCTTTAAAAGTGTTTTCGAGTCTTCAAAATGATTTTTAAAAGTTAGAGCGGATCCCAAAACTCATTTCTATATTTAAGATCTTCCTTTTAAAAAGGGGATTTAAATACTCGCTCAAAACCTGAGGGATCCGGCTCTATGGTGTATTTTATATTCGCAACAAGGTTGCAGTTTTGGTAACTGAATTGATTACTTACCCAACGTTCGGGAAGTAAGTCCATCTATCGAGTCGGCATAAGCAACATGGGCTCAGTGGGCGTCCATAATAGTGTAACTGGCTCAGTGGGAGTCCATCAAATGCATAAGTGGCTGAGTGGCAGTCCAACATAAGCTCCTATTACGACCAGGGTGATGACCAGTGGGGAATTCGTCCATCTACTAGTAGAAAAGGTTATTTATTGGTATCTTTGCCTGATCAGCAAGATATCGGGTTTATGCCACAATTCTTTTTCCCTTCCAAAAATTCATTGGATGTTACAAACTCTGTTCATACTTTACATGACAGAGGTTTTCAGGGACTGTATAAGGAAGATGTATACGTGGATATATATATCGGAACTTAACAAAGTATATCATAACTTCATTTCCTTCAATACTACTTCAAAGATTTAATCTATTCAAATCTGTCTTGTAGTCTCATCTATATGATGAATTGTTGAAAGCTCGTTATACTTTGAACAGTGGTAGTTCAAGTAACTTTATAATTGATATAAGTATAGTGAAGTATTTGGTAACTTCATCCCTTGTTTTTACTTATATCTAGTAAGTAATTATCTTACACATGATAAAAGATTCTAGTAAGTATCCATTTAGATACTTGTATTATTGTTATCGCTATATATTATCTTGCGAGCTGTAAGGCTCACTCTTGCTTTATTTTTTCATCACACAACAACAGTTAGGAAAGATGGCCAGACTCCAGCAGACCCAGCGCAAGCGCGTGGGAAGCGTCCCGCGTCTTCCCGTTGATGTTGTAGCTGCTATAGCTGCAGAGGTAGATCTATTGGTAGATCAGGCATTCTACTTTTGAGAATCAAATTATGTATAATTATAACTTGTGGCAGATAATGGCAATTAACTGTAAATTTATCAAGTAATCATTTTGGGTTGTAATAACTTTTAAGTGTGGATTCAAGGACTTGTACTTATTTCAATTTCATCTCTGAGACTATAACGGGTTGTGGTGTGTGTTAGTGTGGGGTCACAGCATAAGGTTAATTATTATTAATTAAGTGAAGTGATATTGTGGAAAGAAAGACCGTGACGACCCGGATCCCTGACCCCGGATCTGGGGGTGTTATAAATGTCATCATTGAGGAGGTTGCCTTAGTGGATGGTCTCAAGCACAATTTGTTGAGTATCAGCCAGCTGTGTGATAAAGGCAATTCAGTAACCTTCAACTCAGAAGCCTGTGTTGTGACAAACAAGAAGAGCAACAAAGTGGTTTTCACTGGAGTGAGAAAAGGGAATGTGTACATAGCTGACTTCAACTCATCAAATATAGAATTTGTTACTTGTCTTCTCAGTAAAGCAAGTCAAGATGAAAGTTAGCTATGGCACAAGAAGCTATCACATCTAAACTTCAAGACTATGAATGAACTTGTGAAGAAAGAACCGGTAAGAGGCATTCCTTAAGTGGAGTTTTCTAAGGATAGACTGTGTGATGCTTGCCAAAAGGGAAAGCAAATTAAAGCATCATTCAGAAAGAAACTTGATTCAACAATTGAAGAACCTTTGCAACTGCTACACATGGATTTATTTGGACCAGTCTGTAATAACCCCCAAAATTTTCAACTTTTTGTAACCCTTGTGAATAGTGTTTTAGCTGAATGAGAAAACTTTTCATGCCACACTATGTAGAGGTTCTGTTATGGATATTCTGATATTTTATTAGTACTCTATATGGTATATGAGTGTATGTAAAGATCGTCAGAATCCAATTCCGAACACTTTGATTTTTCCCGGAAATACACTAGATACGGAGAGAATTGAGTATAAGGTAACAGGATAAAAAGGATTTAAATTAAAGGATTATAATAGAGGATCATAAAAAGGAATATAATGTATTGAGAAAGGTTATGGGAACCTAAGTAATAAGATCCCGGGTATGATCCTTCAAACGATAAACGAAAACGAAAGTTAAGCGAACCGTATAACAGATCAGCGGTCATTAGGCAAACAATTAGGAAGTTAATCAAAGGGATTAGAGAGAGTGATGTCACCCAACCAATGAGAAGAGGACAAGGAGGGAAAGATGACATCACAACATGACATGGGCATGACATGGGAAGGAAGGAGATGTGATGGATTTTTAACCACACAAAATCAAGGTTAAATTGGTAATTAACCAAAAACAAAATAAAACCAAATCAACCAAGCCAAATAATTCATTCTTCATCAAAATCAAAAAGAAACCAAGGCATTGTTCTTCATTTGCTCTCGGCTTTTTGACATTTTAAAGGCAAGAAATTTCAAAATCAAAGATCCAAGCTTCCTAAATTGGTGAGTTAATTCCCTAATCATCCTTATGCATAGTTAGGGCTATATCATGAGTTTAAGCCATCAATTCTTTCTCAATCTTCTTCATTAAATCAATGAAGAAGACAATGAATAGTGTTTTCAAGTTTTTAACTTGAAATTTTTCTTGTTTTCCTTTAAGATCCAAGCATTACTAAGACTTCTCAAAGCTTCTTAAGGCTTCCTAGCTCCTCCCACCACTTCAAGGAAGGTATATCATCTCCAAACCCTAGATTCCTATGTTTAATAAGATTATTTTGATTATTATGGTGATGTTGTAGCTTAATGTTTGTGGTTTAGAGTTTGGGTCGAAGTGGTATTGAAATGGAATGGTAAATCTTGTTGTTTTGATTAAAAGAACTTAAGTATAGTTAAAGTTAAGCTTAGGCATAAGTATAAATGTTAAAATTGAATTGATTGGGGCTGTTATGATGTGATAAGGATGGATGTTGGTTGTGTGTTTGATTTGAGGTTGAATTGTGGTTGGTTTTGAATGGTTTAAAATTGGGAAATCGCGTAAACATAGCCGTCGTAACGTCCGATTTTCTTTAGACTGTTTTTGTGCATAACATTAGGACCCGAGAACCCCATGCTAGATTTTGACCATTTCCATGTTTAGATAGCTCATGTTACGAGCTTCGTTTTGGTATGTAGTTCATTCGATTCCGATGCACGGTTTAGGAGAAACGACCGTTTCAAGTAACGGCGTTTCGCGAACGAAACATTTCCCCTCGCCTTACTTTGAAACATAGGTTAAAGACCAAAAGGGGTTAATTAATGTATGAAACATTTATGGTAAGTGTGTTAGGCAGTTGGTAAGACACTCGCGAAGGAATCGCCTTAAAACTCGTAAAGGTTAATTTATTAAAAATGGTGGAGCCGAGGGTACTCGAGTGACTTAAGAGAATCAATAAGCGCAAAACAAGCGTTAGAGTCTAAGTTAGTTAAAGTATAGATTTACAAGTGACTTTGGTTTAATTCCAACTTACTTGTTGTTTATAGGTTACTAGACTCGTCCCGAGCCTTTTATCACCCCAAGTCGCTCAGGCAAGTTTTCTATCCGTTATACTGTTGTTGTGATGTATATATGTATATGCATTATCTTGCAGTAGATGCATGTTGGTTAATTAGCAAATGTTGCGATATATTGTAGCATGTTATATGGTACATATGCATGCCTGTTTCGTATTCTTGCCATATATATATATCTGTTGGTTCAGTTGATAATACCTATGCTAGAGGATAGCGGTAATTTGCATATACCCTTAGTATAGGGACCCAAAGGTGAAAACATTTTCTAAAACCGGGAGTCGAGGATCCCGAGTAGATTTTGTATATATGTATATATATATATAATTATATATATATATGGTTATAGTTTTCAAAACTATTAATCGAATAAGGGTTATTCGATAACTTTATATTATTCATTGAATATTATTTCGAATATTCATCCGAGGACTTATGACTCCTTTATTTTATTTTTGAATATTATTTCGAATATTCATCCGAGGACTTATGACTCCTTTATTTTATTATTGAATATTATTTCGAATATTCATTCGAGGGCTTATGACTCCTTTTATTTTATTAATTGAATAATACTTGGATATTCATTCGAGGATGTATGACTCCTTTATTTTATGAATATTATTTATAATATTCATTCGAGGTATTATGACTCCGCTTATTACTGAAATATATTCTTTATTTTATTAAAGAATAAGGTGTCAATAATCAAACTTATTTTCGATTATTCAAATAAAGATAGTACTTTCATATAAGTATATCTTTGGTTATTTAATATCCATTTCAAGTATAAGTTTTAATACTTCTACTTCGATTATTTTTATAAGGATTATCTTTATGAGAATATTATTTAAATAATAATATTCAGACATTTTCTAAATATATTGGGACTGATTTACTTCATTAAATCAGCATTACTCCAAACACTCTTTAAAGTGTTTTCGAGTCTTCAAAATGATTTTTAAAAGTTAGAGCGGATCCCAAAACTCATTTTTATATTTAAGATCTTCCTTTTAAAAAGGGGATTTAAATACTCGCTCAAAATCTAAGGGATCCGGCTCTGTGGTATATTTTATATTCGCAACAAAGTTGCAGTTTTAGTAAATGAATTGATTACTTACCCAATGTTCGGGAAGTAAGTCCATCTATTGAGTCGGCATAAGCAACATGGGCTCAGTGGGCGTCCATGATAGTGTAAGTGGCTCAATGGGAGTCCAGCAAATGCATAAGTGGCTGAGTGGCAGTCCAGCATAAGGTCCTATTGCGACCAGGGTGATGACCAGTGGGGAATTCATCCATCTACTAGTAGAAAAGGTTACTTATTGGTATCTTTGCCTGATCAGCAAGATATCTGGTTTATGCCAAAATTCTTTTCCTTTCCAAAATTCATTGGATGTTTCAAACTCTGTTCATACTTTACATGACAGAGGTTTTCAGGAAATGTATAAAGAAGATGTATATGTGGATATATATATATATATATCAGAACTTAATGAAGTATATCATAACTTCATTTCCTTTAATAATATTTCAAAGATTTAATCTATTCAAATCTTGTCTTGTAGTCTCATCTATGTGATGAACTGTTGAAAGCTCATTATACTTTGAACAGTGGTAGTTCAAGTAGCTTTATAAATGATATAAGTGTAGTGAAGTATCTGGTATCTTCATCCCTTGTTTTTACTTATATCTAGTAAGTAATTATCTTACACATGATAAAAGATTCTAGTAAGTATCCATTTAGATACTTATATTATTGTTATCACTATATATTATCTTGCGAGCTGTAAGGCTCACTCTTGCTTTATTTCTTCATCACACAACAACAGTTAGGAAGGATGGCCAGACTCCAGCAGACCCAGCGCAAGCGCGTGGGAAGCATCCCGCGTCTTCCCGTTGATGTTGTAGCTGTTATAGCTGCAGAGGTAGATCTATTGTAGATCAGACCATCTACTTTTGAGAATCAATTATGTATAATTATAACTTGTGGCAGATAATGGCAATTAACTGTAAATTTATAAAGTAATCATTTTGGGTTGTAATAAATTTTAAATTGTGGATTTAAAGACTTGTACTTATTTCAATTTCATCTCTGAGACTATAACGGGTTGTGGTGTGTGTTAGTGTGGGGTCACAGCATGAGGTTAATTATTATTAATTAAGTGAAGTGATATTATGGAGAGAAAGATCGTGACGACCCGGATCCCCAACCCCGGATCTGGGGGTGTTACAGAAATGGTAGCAGAGCTAAGCGTTATAAACCTCAGAGATGATGCGACGATATAATAACAAACTCACAAAGATAATAAGAACTCTTGCCAAGTTCATGGTCGGACTACTTAAAGTAGTGCTAACAGTTAAAACCCTTACCGGAACCCTTATAAGTATCATGATAGTAACTTAGCTCGTTTAATGTGTAGGCGCCTGAGATAGAGGACCCTGAGATGTTCGAGCGTGAGCATGATGAGGCACTGCTAGATGTTGAGGATCAGGAGGAGCCTGAGATGGAGGAGGATGAGGAGGACCCCTCAGAGGAGTCAGAGATGGAGGTCATTGCTATTTCAGATGAGGAGGACCCCTCAGAGGAGTCAGAGACAGAGGTCATTGCTATTCCAGAGGAGGAGGACCCGGATGAGGTCCCAGTAGCTGAGGAGCGTGTCGGACCTATGGTAGTGTATACTGGTACCCCTTTACCCACACTTCCGGTGGTCAGAGCTCCTACCCCTCCACCACTATCTTGGATCCCTTATGATGACAGCTTAGAGACCCATACTTCCGAGCCTAGGCAGACCGAGGAGGCACCCTCAGCGGCTCCGGATTCACCACCTCTTGACCCTGCCCGCAGGCAGTCTTCGTTAGCTCATGGATATGTTCAGGATGTATTGAGGACCCGAGTGGCTGTTGCCGAGGCTCGACTGGATGAGGCCAGGAGGGAGTTGGATGCGGAGAGGGCGGGTAGGCGTACCCGAGCTTATGAGACTAGGGCTTCTATACCCCGATCCTTGAGGAGGGAGCTTACGAGGATAGAGCTCACGTCCCAAGCGAGACTCAGATCTCTCCAGGGGGACAGGCATGGTAGGATCTCCAGGCGGCAGGCCGACTATATCTTCCGTCATGCGATGGAAAGGGTATGGGAGCTGACCCGCTCCGGTGTATGATTCAGGATTGACAATGGAATAGTCTAGTTGTCTAGTTAGCCGAGGCCTTAGTAAGAGCCAATTTTCCGGGATAGTTGACTTGTATATAGCATCCCTTTTTCTGACTAGACAGATAGACTCTTGTGTATCACTTTTGGGATAGATGGCTGTGGCACTGTTGTACTTTTGACCAGATCAAACTATGTATTTCTCGTATTATGTATATATTTGTTTCGTTTCGGTTCAGTTCCTTAGTGACGAGGTCACTGTTTTTATCATTATTATTACTGCACTTCGAATTAGAACTGTCATAAAATAATAGAATTGCGATATACGTTCTCCCCATTATAAAGCTGTGCAAGGCATAATGTTGTATATGATTGTGACCTAACGTTGAATTTCCCAATAATTTTTTTTATTATCAGAATCATGCCGCCAAGAAAGATTGGAACTAGGGCGAACCCTGGATTTGAGGACCAGGGAAGCCATAACCAGGATGATAGGAACCAGGAACACAGTGAAGAGGAAGATGAGGATTATGTGGAACAGGATGACTCCCTGTATGAAGAGGAAGAGGAAACATATGATGTTGAGGGATTTGAGATAGAGACTGAAGAAGGAGAAACTGAGGTTGAGCAACCAGTACCAAACCCAGGCATGGATCCCATGGGCCAGTTCATGCAACTCCTAAGGCAGAATTTGGAACGTCAACCCAACCCACCCCCTCAAGGAAATAACAATACTGTGGCAAACTCTTTCAGGGCTTTTAAGTCCCTTAAGCCCCCTGAGTTCCACGGATCAGCCGACCCAGTTGAGGCAAGGGCATGGTTAAAGGAAATGGAGAAATCCTTTGAGATTTTGAGTACCGATGAGGCACAGAAGACTGTATTTGCTACCTACCTTCTGAAAGGAGAAGCTAACTACTGGTGGGAGGCCAAGAAAAACATGGAGACAGATGCTATTATAACCTGGGAGAGATTTAGTCAGTTATTTCTGGGAAAGTATTTCCCGAGGTTTATGGAAAACCAGATGGAGCTCAAGTTCTTGGAGCTAAAGCAGAATAACTTGTCTGTAGCAGAGTACGAAGCGAAATTTACTGAGTTATCAAGGTTTGTGCCGGAGTTTGTTAGCACCGAGGAAAAGAAAGTTAGGAGGTTTCAGCAGGGACTGAAACCGTGGATTCAGAATAGGGTGGCAATCCTTGAGCTTACGGACTATGCCACTCTGGTGCAAAAGGCAACGATTGTAGAAGTCGGAAGTGAACAGATGCAGAAGGAAAGAGAGAAGAAAAGAATAAAGAGGAAAAGTATGAGCATGGGTGGAGGTTCCGCAGGAAGGAGCTTCCCAACTAGATTTAATCGAGGAGCAGTGTCCCTACCAGGAAGGAACACTGGGTTTAAGCGGCCAATGAGTGTGAGTGTGAGCCAGGGTGGCCAGAAGTCAAGAATATCCTATCCCAACCAGTCTCGACCCCCATTGCCAGCCTGTAACATATGTGGAAGGAATCACACTGGGGAGTGTAAGGGAAAGCCAGTAACCTGCTTTAAGTGTGGTCGGGAAGGTCACTATTCAACTAAGTGCCCATCATCAACCCCTGCCGTCATTCCAACCACCACTTGTCATCAGTGTGGACGCCCAGGTCATTGGAAGAGGGAATGCCCAATGAACAAACCAGCAGCTTCGGGAGCAAGCAGGGCTGCTTCTAATAAGCCACCTACTGCGAGGACTTTCAACATGACAGTCTAGGATGCTATGAAAGATTCAGATGTGATAGCAGGTACCCTTTCTCTAAATTCAGTCAGTGCAAACATTTTATTTGATTCGGGAGCAACTAAATCTTTTATATCAAAGGACCTTGCGCGTAAGTTAAGACTTAAGGCTGAACCCTTGATAGAAGCCTTACAAGTAGAAATAGCCAATCATGAAATTATTCCTGTTAACCAGATTCACCCCGCCTGTGAGATAGGCATAGGGGAGCAATCTTTTAGTGTTGATCTGATCCCTTTTAAATTAGGGGAGTTTGATGTAATTTTGGGAATGGATTGGTTATCTAGCAATGATGCTCAGATAGACTATAAAGGGAAGAAAGTTAAGTTAAATATCCCAGGGAAGAAAGAAGTTATATTTAGAGGAAAGAGGCAGACGCAGAGATTTTTGACTATGGCCCAGGCCAAAAGGATGCTACGAAAAGGGAGCGAGGCTTACCTAGCCTATGTGGTGGACACGCAAAAGGAGGTGCCCAACTTACAAGATATTTCGGTAGTAAATGAATTTGAAGATGTATTCCCACAAGATCTTCCGGGACTACCACCCGATAGAGTGATTGAATTTGCTATTGAGTTGGCCCCAGGGACGGCGCCAGTTTCAAAAGCACCTTACCGGTTAGCCCCGTTAGAAATGAAGGAATTAGCTATCCAATTGCAGGAACTCTTGGATAAGGGTATGATAAGACCCAGTGTGTCTCCGTGGGGAGCACCAGTTTTATTTGTTAAGAAGAAAGATGGGAGCATGAGGCTGTGCATCGACTATCGAGAGTTGAACAAGCTAACCATAAAGAACAGGTACCCATTACCTAGAACAGACGATCTATTCGACCAGCTAAAGGATGCTGTTTATTTTTCCAAGATTGACCTGAGAACTGGATATCACCAACTGAAGATTAAACCTGAAGATATTCCCAAGACAGCGTTCCGTACCAGGTATGGGCATTATGAGTTCTTGGTAATGTCCTTTGGATTAACCAACGCCCCAGCGGCTTTCATGGATTTATTGAATAGAGTATTTAAGAAGTACTTGGACAAATGTGTGATAGTTTTTATCGATGATATTTTGATCTACTCAAGGACTGAGGTAGAACATGCAGAGCATTTGAGGATAGCTCTAGGAATACTCAGAGAGGAACAATTATATGCCAAATTCTCGAAGTGTGAATTTTGGCGGAATGAAGTACAGTTTTTAGGACATGTGATCAATAAAGAAGGAGTATTGGTCGACCCCTCCAAGATAGAGGCGGTCTCAAATTGGGAAAGGCCAACCACACCCATAGAGGTAAGGAGTTTCATAGGATTGGCCGGCTACTATCGTAGATTTGTACAGGACTTTGCGAAGATCGCAGCCCCTTTGACACGACTTACTCGTAAGACAGAGAAGTTTGAATGGACGGAGAAATGCGAGAACAGTTTTCAAGAATTAAAGAAAAGGTTGATAACGACTCCGGTGTTGGCATTGCCGGACGGAAAAGGAGATTTTGTGATATATAGTGACGCGTCGCATAAAGGATTAGGGTGTGTGCTTATGCAGCACGGTAAAGTGATTGCGTATGCATCGAGACAACTGAAGGAATACGAGGTTAGATATCCTACTCATGACCTTGAGCTCGCGACAATAGTATTTGCCTTAAAAATTTGGAGGCACCACTTGTATGGAGAGAAGTACGAGATTTTCACAGACCATAAGAGCCTCAAGTACATATTTACGCAGAAAGAGCTCAACATGCGCCAGAGGAGATGGTTAGAACTAATCAAGGACTATGATTGTGAGATTCTCTATCATCCAGGGAAAGCCAATGTGGTGGCTGATGCCCTTAGTATCTGGTATCTTCATCCCTTGTTTTTACTTATATCTAGTAAGTAATTATCTTACACATGATAAAAGATTCTAGTAAGTATCCATTTAGATACTTATATTATTGTTATCACTATATATTATCTTGCGAGCTGTAAGGCTCACTCTTGCTTTATTTCTTCATCACACAACAACAGTTAGGAAGGATGGCCAGACTCCAGCAGACCCAGCGCAAGCGCGTGGGAAGTGTCCCGCGTCTTCCCGTTGATGTTGTAGCTGCTATAGTTGCAGAGGTAGATCTATTGTAGATCAGACCATCTACTTTTGAGAATCAATTATGTATAATTATAACTTGTGGCAGATAATGGCAATTAACTGTAAATTTATCAAGTAATCATTTTGGGTTGTAATAACTTTTAAATTGTGGATTCAAAGACTTGTACTTATTTCAATTTCATCTCTGAGACTATAACGGGTTGTGGTGTGTGTTAGTGTGGGGTCACAACATAAGGTTAATTATTATTAATTAAGTGAAGTGATATTGTGGAGAGAAAGATCGTGACGACCCGGATCCCCGACCCCGGATCTGGGGGTGTTACACAGTCAATGTGTTGTCCATCTCAAGGAAAAGATTTTGCCTAGTAATTGTAGATGATTTCTCAAAGTTCTCTTGGACATATTTCCTTAAGTCCAAAGATGAGACTAGTGAAATCATCATCAATCACATAAGGCAAGTCAACAATCATCCTGATTTCAAAGTTAGAAGAATCAGGAGTGACAATGGAATTGAGTTCAAGAATTCTGTCATGAGAGCATTTTGTGAAGAAAATGGGATTTTGCATGAGTTTTCAGCAGCAAGAACTCTAAAACAAAATGAAGTAGTAGAAAGAAAGAACAGATCACTTATTGAAGCTGCAAGGACAATGCTTGAAGAATCTAAGTTACCAACATACTTCTGGGCTGAAGCTGTAAATATTGCATGCTACACTCGAAATATTTCTCTGGTTAATCAAGCAAAATGCATGACTCCCTATCAATTGTTCAAGAACAAGAAGCCAACTCTAAATTTTCTTCATGCCTTTGGCTGTAAATGTTATATCTTGAGAAATCAAACTGATCAGAATGGGAAGTTTGATGCTAAAGCAGATGAAGGAATTTTTGTTGGATATGCTGTTGGTAAAGCATACAGAGTCTACAATCTGAGAACCAACATTATTGTGGAATCAATACATGTTGTGTTTGATGATAAAAAGATTGAAAGACTACAAGATGGAGATTACCATGAGAGCCTCAAATTTGAAATTATGGAGATGGTTAGTGATGAAAGTGATGATGAAAGTGATCAAGAAACAGTATCAAAGGATAATGCAGAAAAATCTACTACCAATGAAGCACAAAATTCAACATCTGTTGAGTTGCAAAATGCTTCATCCGTCAGGAGACAATCTACTTTATCCGTCGGGAGACAACCAGATTCATCCGTCGGTACTCAAAATTCACCATCCGTCGGGTCATCGAAAGAAGCTGAAAGTCAGAATAGATCACTTACAGAAAGTTCCCCTTTCTCAAATCAAAGATCCATAAACTCAGCGGGAGTTTCTAATAGTCAAAACTCAATCACACATCAAGACAACAATGAGTCCTCTTCATCTAGAGCTAATCTACCTCAACAAAGGAAATGGACAAAGGATCACCCCTTTGAGCTCATCATTGGTGATGTATCTTCTAGAGTTCAAACAAGGAGAGCAACTCAGGAAGAATGTCTATATAGCAGTTTCCTATCTAAGGAAGAACCAAAGAAGGTAGAAGAAGCTTTGTTGGATCCTGATTAGATTTTAGCTATGCATGAGGAGCTAAACCAATTTGAAAGGAATAAGGTATGGAAGCTGATACCCAAGCCTAAAGGAAAGAATCCAATAGACACCAAATGGGTATTCAGAAACAAGATGGATGAAAATGGTATAGTAGTCAAAAACAAAGCTAGATTGGTTGTTAAGGGCTATTGTCAACAAGAAGGAATAAATTTTGATGAAACATTTGCTCCTGTTGCAAGACTTGAAGCCATCAGAATCTTCTTAGCCTATGCAGCCCATGCCAATTTCAAGGTTTATCAAATGGTTGTCAAAAGTGCCTTTCTGAATGGAGATTTGGAGGAGGAAGTCTATGTCAGTCAGCCTCCTGGTTTTGAAGATCCAAATTTTCCAGAATATGTCTAATGTCTTTTGAAAGCACTTTATGGACTGAAGCAAGCACCTAGAGCCTGGTATGACACTTTGTCAAAGTTTTTTTTAGAGAATCACTTCACTAGAGGTACTGTAGACAAAACTTTATTCTTTAGAAATGTTAATGGCTCTAGCATACTTATTCAAATTTATGTAGATGACATTGTTTTTGGCTCTACAGATTAGAAACCTTGCAAAAATTTTGCCAAATTGATGCAAAGTAAGTATAAAATGAGCATGATGGGAGAACTAACTTACTTTCTTGGTTTGCAAGTTAAGCAAGTTAGTGATGGAATATTCATTAGTCAAACTAAGTACATTTTTGAACTTTTAAAGAAGTTTGATCTAATGGATTGCACATCTGCAAAAACTCCCATGACCACTGCAACTAAGCTTGAATTAAACACTACTGAAAAGTCTGTGGATATTTCAAGTTATAGGGGAATGGTTGGCTCACTTCTGTACTTAACAGCTAGTAGGCCAGATATAATGTTTGCTACATGTCTTTGTGCTAGATTTCAGGCTGATCCTAGAGAATCTCACTTAGTAGCTATTAAGAGAATTTTCAGATATCTCAAAGGAACACCAAAACTCGGCATTTGGTACCCTAAAGATTTTGGTTTTGATCTAACTGGTTATTCAGATACAGATTATGCAGGTTATAGAATTGATAGAAAAAGTACAACAGCAACCTGTCAATTTCTAGGAAACAAGCTTGTGTCCTGGTTCAGTAAAAAGCAAAATTCAGTTTCTACTTCTACAGCTGAAGCTGAATATATTATTGCTGGCAGTTGTTGTGCACAGATTTTGTGGATGAAAAACCAATTGCTAGACTATGGTATGCAAGTGGAAAGAATTCCTATTTTCTGTGATAACATAAGTGCAATTGCCATCACTGAAAATCCAGTACAGCATTCAAGAACAAAGCACATAGACATCAAATACCACTTCATAAGGGAACATGTAATGAATGGTAATGTGGAACTATATTTTGTTCCAAGTGAAAAGCAGCTTGCAGATATATTTACCAAGCCACCGGATGAATCCACCTTTTCAAGGTTGGTAAGTGAGTTAGGTATGCTTAATTACTCTTGAATCTTTACAGATAATTTGCAAACTGTAATGTAGCCAGAAATTTAATTGATTTTTCAGTCTTGGATGAAATTTTGGCTAAGTCAAAATTTACATCTCGATGGATGATCACTATCCATCGAGTTTGATCATCCGTCGGCATACAATTTGTTACTAAAATCAATTATTTTTCTGGAATATTTTATGTCTCGACGGATAACTGATTTATACTCATCCGTCAAATTGTCTTATTCTTAGCCGTTGATTCTCTGAACATTATCCATCGAGTATACTTACAGTTTGTAAGCATATCACAATGGATAATTGATGGAATTTTTACAATTTATTTTAAACAGCTATTTTGGGAAATTCTTATTGGTTACTTTATTTTACTTTATTATTTTTTACAGTTATATTTTGAGATAGTATAAAAGCATAATTCATTTTCATTGCTTTTCTTTTATCATTCTCAAATCATCTGCTCTAACTTCTTTCTTTCTCCAAAGCACTCTCTTTCTACAAGTTTTTACTCTCTAACAATGGCACCAGTCGTCAAGATCATGTCACAAACTGGATTTATCTACGAGAAGAACAACTTCACGGCTTTAGTGAATAAGGGGATTCAACAGTCTGGGGATTACCACCAAATGATGGATTTTGTGAAGAACTGCAAACTCAACTATGCCATGCTGGAATCACCCACCATTTACTGTGAGGTTGTTAAAGAAATACGGACGACTGCAACATACAACTCAACTGATAAGACTGTCACTTTCACTATTAAAGGTAAGGAATTATGTGTTAATAGTTGATAGGGAATAAATAAGTCCTGATTACGTAATTAATATTGCATTAATTACATATGATTTGGGCTACAAGGCCCAATAAGAAGATGTATGACATTCAGACCAAAAAGGTTAACACATTGATCAGGCCTGATGGACCAGATCAGGCCTGGTGGAACAAAGAAGGCCCAAAACCCTGAATATTAATTAAATTTGTAATTAATTAATAAGGGATAAGTCAGCTGATAAGATGAGTCCTAGTGGAGGAATAAATCCTTGTAGATTGACCTGCAAGGAACCTGGTGGGATAAGGAGTCAGCTTCCTACTTCTTAGGACTCCAAAGTCCATTCTAATTCTGAGACTTGACCACCAAGTCTCCTAACCCAAGTCCAATTCAAGGACTCCCAATATCTATATAAGGGGCCCCACCCCACAAAGCAGAACTACATTTTTTGACTTGATCCTTGGCACACAGCAAGGTACGTAGGCATCTTGTTAAGGCAGATCGAGTCACGGATCACAAGAGCAGTCAAATCGAGCCTCGAAGCTCACGTGCCTTAGTAATAGATACATCAATTATTATACCTTAATTTTTGATCCATAACATTTGGCGCCGTCTGTGGGAAGCTTGACAACAACCATGGCGAGAACACGGAGAACAACCATGGTGAGGGTATTCCTGATTCAACTGTTGTGAACACTAACCCCCCATATGGGATGCCCCTTTACCCCGAGGTTGGAGAAAGTGAACATGTTGGATGGGGTGAAGCACGAGGGCGAACACCCCCTACATACAAGGTTTGGCTCCTATCCCGGAGGATCAGGAATTTTCTGGTCCTTATACTGAAAGAGACTCTGAATCCTCAGATGATGAAGTGGCCCCAATAAGGAGACATGCTGGCAAAGAGCCTATGGCTGATGGTACCTAACATCCTAGAAGCACCTGAGGGGTGAATCCTCAAGAAGTGCAGGAGAGAATCAAGGCCGATAAGGCTGAGATTCAAAGGATGAAGCGCAACTTGGAGGCATACCAGGTTCCCAGACCCCCATTACCCCATAGGGGGAGAAATCCTCCTCCAATCATAGACCTGGATGGTCCATCACAAAGAAGGGCTGTAGTCCTAAGAGCTGATCCAAGCAATCTTCTTCCCCTTGGAGATCCTGATGATCCTACTCCACCGTTCACTGAAGAGATAATGAATGCCCATATCTCAAAGAAGTTCAAGATTCCCACTATCAAAGCTTAAGATGGCACGAGAAATCTCGCTAATCATGTCATGACCTTCTCCAATGCACTGTTGTTGCAGCCCGTGAATGACGCTATTAAGTGTCGGGCCTTTCCTCAAACCCTGTCGAGTATGCCTCAAAGATGGTATAGTCGTTTGCCCCTGAACTCTACTGGGTCGTTCAGAGAATTAAGTCAGGCTTTTATTAAGCAGTTCATCAGTGGGAAAGTGCATGAGAAAAGTTCAGCATCCCTCATGAGCATTGTGCAGGGAGCGAAGGAATCCTTGAGAGACTACCTGAATCGTTTCACGAAGGAAGCTTTAAAAGTCCCAAACCTTGATGACAAGGTAGCCATGATAGCACTGCAATAGGGAACTATGAATGAGTTCTTCAAGATGTCTTTGGCCAAACGCCTTCCCTGAAAGCATGTTGCAGCTCCAAGATAGGGTCGGGAAGTACATCAAGGTGGAAGAGAGCATGAGGAAGACCGTAGTGAGCAACGAGCCCGCTGGAGGCAAGAAGCGGAAAACTGATCTGGAATATATCGCTAAGGACAAGTATCCTAGAACTGAGCAAAACCCTGATTCAACCCCTAAGAAAGGAGGACCTGGGCAAAAGTTCGCTGAATACGCTAAGATGAATGCTCCTGGAAGCCAGATATTGATGGAAATCGAGAAAGACAAAGATATTCGTTGGCCTAAACCCTTGAAGGCAGATCCTGCCAAGCTAAAAAAGAGCAAATATTGTAGATTTCACAAAGATGTTGGTCATGACACCGATGAGTGTAGGCAACTGAAAGATGAAATAGAATTCCTCATTCGGAAAGGAAGATTGAACAAGTACACTGGGGAAGGAAGAGATAGGAATAGCAATCTGAGAAAGAACTTTGAAGATTGTAGGAGGGACCAAGACGATCAGGGGTGGAATCCCCAGCCTAGAGGACCAGTCATAAATACAATCTTTGGAGGACCATGACCCCGAGGACCTGTGATAAACATGATTTTTGGAGGACCAACTGTTGCTGGATTATACAAGAACTCCAGGAAAGCATATACCGGGGAGGTTATGCATATTATTGGAGAAGCCCCGAAGAGGGCCATGACAGGAGTAACAATGGCTTTTGATGATTCTGACCTAGAGGGTGTGAAATTTCCTCATGACGACCCGCTGGTCATAACCCCTATAATAGGAAATAACCCGGTTAAGAGGGTCCTTGTGGATAATGGTGCTTCAGTGGATATCTTGCTCCATGACACCTTTTTAAGGATGGGATATAATGACTCCCAATTGACCCCAACCGACATGCCGGTATATGTATTTGCGGGAGTGGAGTGCCTCGTGGAAGGGATAATCAAGTTGTCAACAACCATAGGACAGGAACCAAGGAAAGGAACACAGATGTTGGACTTTGTGGTGGTGAAGGTTGGTTCAACTTATAACACTATCATGGGAAGAACAGGGATATATGCCTTCAAGGCAGTCCCTTCTTTCTACCATTCAGTTATGAAGTTTCCCACTCGGAATAGGATTGGAGAAGAAAGAGGAGATCAAAAAATGGCTAGAAGTTGTTATGTGGCCTCACTGAGGGCAGATGGAGTTGGGGGGCAGGTTCTGCCTATTGAAGATCTGGATATCTGAGAGAATGATGAGAAAAGAGGGAAGCCAGCAAAAGACTTAGTTTCGATTTCTTTAGCTCCCGAGGATCCGGAGAAGGTGACTTTCATTGGGGCCACACTAAAGGAGCCCCTTAGAGGGAAGTTGGTGAAATTTTTGCAAGAAGATAGTGATGTGTTTGCATGGTCGGCAGCTGATATGCTAGGAATAGACCCGGAACTGATCACTCACAAGCTGAATGTGGATCCAAGTCGGAAAACAGTGAAGCAAAAGAAAAGAAGTTTTGCTCCGGAGAGGCAAGAAGCTATTAAACAAGAGTTAGAGAAGCTCTTAGAGGCTGGTTTCATTGAAGAGATTGAATTTACGGAATGTTTAGCAAACCCTGTAATGGTAAAGAAGGACAATGGAAAATAGAGGATGTGTGTGGACTTTACTGATTTTAATGACGCATTCCCTAAGGACTGTTTCCCGTTGCCAAGGATAAACACTTTGATAGATGCCACTGCTGGACATGAGATGCTGAGTTTCATGGATGGATTTAGTGGATACAATCAGATCAAGATACACAAGGACGACATCCCAAAGGTATCATTCATCACTGACTTTGGTATTTATTGTTATCTTGTTATGGCATTTGGTCTTAAGAATGAAGGAGCAACCTATCAAAGGTTGGTAAATAAAATTTTTAAGGATCTTATTAGCAAGACCATGGAAGTTTATATTGATGATATGTTATTCAAGAGTCTAGTGAAAACTGACCATATAACCCATTTGAGGGAAGCTTTTGAGGTCCCGAGATACCAAAAGATGATGTTAAATCCTACGAAGTGTGCTTTCGGAGTAGGGCCTGGAAAGTTTTTGGGATTGATGGTCTCCAAAAAAGGAATCGAGGCCAATCCTGATAAAATAAAGGCAATCCTGGACATGGAACCACCAAAAATATCAAAGATGTGCAAAAGCTCACATGAAGGGTTGTTGCGTTGGGCTGATTCATCTCCAAGTCTATGGATAAGTGCTTATCGTTCTTCAAGTCCTTAAAGAAGGTTAAAGATTTTGTATGGAGTGAGGAAAGCCAAAAGGCATTTGAGGAATTAAAGAAATATATGGCTCAGGCCCCGTTGTTGGCCAAGCCAGCTTTGAATGAAGTCTTATACTTGTACTTGGCCGTTTCAGAGAATGCCTTGAGCGTTGTGTTGGCTAAGGAGGAACTGAAAATCCAGAAACCCGTATACTATGTCAGTAAAATTCTGCATGGAGCTGAGTTAAATTATTCAACTATTGAGAAGTTTGCTTTAGCCTTGGTAATGTCTTCAAGAAAGTTATGTCCCTACTTTCAGGCTCATAGGATTGAAGTACTAACAAATCAGCCCTTGAGAAATATTATTCATAGTCCCAAGGCTAGTGGGAGGTTGATCAAGTGGGCAATAGAGATGGGAGAATTCAACATCAAGTACAAGCCACGAATGGCAATAAAAGCCCAGGCATTGGCTGACTTCGTGGTGGAATGTACCATACCCAACCAAGAAGTCGGGGGGTAGGAAGATATCACGCCTCAAGACAAGGAAGTTGACAAGGCGGACAAAGAAAAGGATGATAAGGAGAAAGAATATTGGGTTCTCTATTTTGATGGAGCATCAGAAACAAATTCAAGTGGAGCAGGTTTGGTTTTACAAAGCCCTGACGGGTTCTTAATTGAGTATGTCATAAAGTTAGACTTCCCGACCACTAACAATGAGGCAGAATATGAAGCTCTGATAGCTGGTCTCGGCCTAGCAGGGACATTGAGAGTCAAGAACTTGAAGGTCTGTGGAGACTCAAAGTTGGTCATATCCCAGGTTAAGGGAGAGTTTGAGGCAAGGGATGATACGATGGCTAAGTATGTCCGCCTAGTAAGGGCTGTGATGACCCAATTCAATGAATGCCATGTTGAACACATTCCAAGGGAGGAAAATGCTAAGGCAGATGCCTTATCAAAGTTTGCCTCATCTGAGATAGAGGAAAGTTCAGGAAGTGTATACTTCCGTGTTTTTAAGACACGGAGCATTGATGTTAAGCTTGTAGCTCCTATTGGTCTGGGGACGTCATGGATCGATCCCATTAAGACCCATATTCAAACCGCTTGGTTGCCAAATGATGCTACTAAAGCACGGAAGTTGGCTGTTCGAGCACTAAGATACTCCTTAATAGATGGGATTTTGTATAAAAGATCTTATGTGGTTCCCTACTTAAGATGTCTCAGGCCCGATGAGGCACGCTTGGCTCTGGAAGAAGTACATGAAGGTATCTATGGGCAACACTTGGGGGGCAGAGCGCTAGCTCATAAGATAACCCGTTTAGGCTTCTACTAGCCAGAAATGATGGTTGATGCCAAAGAGTATGTGAAGAAGTGTGATCGCTGTCAGAAGCATACACCTGTCATTAGATAACCCCCCGAGATGCTGACCTCCATCAACTCACCTATCCCCTTTGCTATGTGGGGAATGGATATACTTATGCCTTTCCCCATGGCCTGCACAAAGGAAGTTCCTGATTGTAGCCATTGATTATTTTACTAAGTGGATTGAAGCCAAGCCTTTGGCCAAAATCATAACTAAGCAGGTTGCACAATTCCTGTGGGAAAATAGTTCAACAATGGAACATAGTTCAACAATGAGGAATTCAAGAAGTATTGTGAGGAGAATAAAATTGAATTACGATTCACCTATGTGTCTCACCCGCAAGCCAATGGGCAAGCAGAAGTGGTGAATCGAATAATCCTGGATGGACTAAAGAAGAAGATCGAGAAGTCGAGGAATAATTGGGTGGATGAAATATTCCCAATACTATGGGCCTATAGGACTACCTGTAGAGTCACGACTGGAGCAACTCCCTTCATGCTAGCATATGGGGCAGAATCAGTTGTTCCTATAGAAATATCACATTCCTCCCCCAGGATTCAAGCTTTCAATACTGAGGAAAATGAGGAAGGGCAAAGGTTAGCCCTGGATCTAATTGATGAAGTGCGAGATGAGGAACATGCGAAGATAGTGGAATATCAGAAAAAGGCTTCGTTCTACTACAACCTAAGGGTTAAAGAAAGGTTCTTCAAACAGGGTGACTTAATCTTGAGGAAGGTGGAAGCTTCTAGTATAGGGCAGAAAGGGAAGCTTGCCCCAAATTGGGAAGGGCCATACAAGGTCAAGAGTGTTCAGGGTAGAGGAACCTACAAGCTTGAGACTATGGATGGTTTTAAAGTCTCGAGAACTTGGCATGCACAAAACCTGAAGATTTACTATGTGTGAAGTGGTTGAGCATGATTCTCACTTGTCAAGATGAGAAGTAGGTTGAAAAGCACCTTGAAGCTTTGCTTGCTTAGGATTTAAGTATTTTAGTTTTGTTTTGAGGTTTATTAAGACTGGTGTAAGGGATGAATCCCAACAATTTGTGAAATTCAAAAAGTTTTTAAAATATGTTTTGAATTCCAGTAACAAAACAAGTAAACTAAGTGCATGAGATGAAAGCATAAAGTTTGATAAATAAAACAAGTTCAAATAAATAATACAAAGTCTGATAAATGAAGTCTCGAAGACAAGATAAAATAGATAAGCCACGCAGTGCTGGAAAAGCTCTAAGGAGCAGATGTGCCCTCGGCATGCATATCATCATCTCCTCCGCTCTCGCTGGAAGTCTCTGTCGTCTCAGAGGAGGAAGAGCTATCATCCTCAGCAGGCCTGGAAGACGACTCGGGAGGAGGAAGAAGCGGGTCCTGAGGGATACGATCCGGGACAACCACTCGGGTACAAAACCTCTGCAGTAAAGCCTCGTCATCAGGGAAGACATATTTTGCCGGGTTAATATCAGGACAGGCCTCGTTCACGGTCCCAAGGGTCGTGTCCCAGCCAGTCCTAAAAAAACCAGGAAAGACTGAGTCGTCCCTCACCCTCATGGACTGGGTAAACTCCTCCGAGTCCAAGTAGTTATCGATCGCCTTATCTTTCTCGGCCCGTAGCACCACCAGCTCAGCGTTGGACTCGCCGAGATCCTCCTCCTTACGCTTCAGCTTTCGCTCCAAAGTGGCGTACTTCTTCTGCTGCTTCCTGAGGGCATTATCTGCTTTATCCGAAGCCCTCTTCCAGGATTTAGCTTGCCTCACAGCGCCTTGGAAGTAGGTGTTAGACTGAAATTAAAAAATAAATAGAAATGTAAGGCAAGTGAATGCTACAAGTAAAAAAGAGTACAAACGTAAGAAATAGTCATACTGAGGCTAAGGACTGAGCTCCCATGAGCTTTATCCTCTCCAAGTTAGGAGTAGCCACCACGTCGGTGAAGTCCTTGGGAGTTACGCCGTGGTAAGACCAATCTCAGGCGTGCTTCGTGGATCCAACCACGGTATCCCCTCAACGGAATCCCCAAAGAGGATGAAAGGCGCCCAGTAGCAGAGACAGGTGCAGCAGCAGTGATAGGGGCACTGTGGCCCTCAGCTCCCTCATCTGGAACCTCCACCATGGGCTCCTTGTACTTCCGTAGGAAGCTAGGCTCCGTAGCCTTTCCTCGAGTATCCAGACCCGCAAGACGAGCCTTCTTCATCCTGGCAGTCTCCTCAATAAGAGGCATATTATCCTCATTGATTTCCTTAGCAGCTGCAAAATAAGAGAAAAAAAATAAGTGGTAACAATAATGCATGAAAGAAAGTAAAAATGAGAAGGGAAGAAAAATACCCTGTTGAGAAATAGAGGATAGCCCCACATGGATGAGGGAGAACTCCTCTAAAAGAGTCCAGCTGATAGTGGCACCATCATCCCGAGTAAGCTCATCATAAATGATAGTTTCCTCGGGGGTTAGGTGAATGGATTTGAGGCTATCATCACTAACCTTCCCGAAGGAAGATCTGAAGAGGGTGCCCCAGTCACCATTCTCCCACCTTAACCCGATAAAACTATTCCTCCAATTTTGGTTATTGTCGGGAATGGAGGCGCTGTTAAAAATTTGCTTACACTTGGGCCTTTGTTTAACGTAGACCCAACCACAATTACACGAATAACTGTTGTAACATTGAAAAACTTTCCTAAAAACAGCTACAGATAAGGGAAAACGTCCCCTAAGACAACAAACCATGAAACATAAAATGTTCCTCCAGACATTTGGAGGAAGCTGACAGGGGTTAATTTTCAAATTAGCTAGGAGGTGAGGAATGAAAGGATGAAAAGGAAACCTAAGCCCAGCATCAAGGGCATCTGTGTAAACAAAAAGAGTATCGTGTTTCCAGTGGCAAGTACGGTCGCCACCAGAAACTGGAACTAATCTATGGGGAGGATGAACATTATAACGTGCATTTAACTTATCGTAATCTATATTGTGCCATGTGTTGTAATGATTAAAAGAGTCGAGATGTGCAGTAGAGGGATATTCGCCCCCTAGTATTAATCATATCTATCAAAGACATGTAAGAAGAGCGGATCTCGACATCCTTACCTCATTTTGAAGTCGAGCCAATCTTGGCCGCTCTCTCAGCACCTTTATCTGCCATTAATGGAGAATGAGGAAGGCTTCGAAGCTTGGAAGAAGGCCGAAAATCCCTAGAGAGGGAAGAATTTTGAAGGCTGGAGAGTGTTGAAAGGAGAGTAGAAAGTTGTGGAGAGTAGAAAGTTGTGGAGGGTGGAAATGAGAAGTGTGAAATCACACCCCCACACATCACTCTTATATAGCCACGATGGAGGCAATTTGGGCCTAAAAATCCCATGTGGGCCCAAAAACAGAACACTCTGGAAGGATCTAGAATAGTTTAGAGGATTTTTAGAAAATATAAAAATATTTTTTAAGAAAACTTCAGAAAGATCTAGAAAGTCCAGAAAAATCTCTGGGCCTGGAGAATTGTGACAAACCCAACATAGAAGTAACCAAAAGGCCTGAAGAAAGCAGCAAGCCCAGCTCAGGGCCCAAACCCAAAAATTTTCAAAGAAAATGAAAAAGGAAGGAAATCCCAAATGATAAAAAAACTAGAACTGAGGCCCAATTGAGGATTAAAGCCCAAAAGGGCCCAGTTGATTGAAACCCAATTATATTGAAAATGGGCCCAAGTTAAAGCCCAAAGGGTAAGCCCAATTCAGAATTTAAATTATAGGCCCAGCAAAAGGTTCAGATTAGAAAATATGGAACCCAGTCTTATTCGGCCTTGAAATAATATAAGCCCAGTAAAGGGTTGGCCCAAGAGAAAAAACCCAGGAAATTAGGGATTTTATTCAAAATAAAAAATTTTGACCTAATTCGTCTAGGATTAATACTTGATTTTGGTCGAATGATTGAGGTCGAGAATGCCTTCGACCAAGATTACGAAAAGAGGCTAATTCGGTCAAGAAAACCAAGATCCTGACGGAAAATAGGTCATAATTCTAATTAAAAAATCCTGACCCAACAATAAAGTTTTTCGACATGAGAATAGCATGGATTCTTGATCGAATGATTCTTGCTCGAAAATCTGTCGACCTGGGCTTAAAAGAGGGGTAATTCGGTCAAGAATATAGATACAGACCGAAAGGCAGATTCCTGACCGAAAAAAAATAAAATAAAAAATAGGGTAAAAATCCTGGCCGAAATTCGACAGGATTTCTGCTTGAAGTACTCCTCCTCGAAACCCTGTCGACCAGGGCAATTAGAAGGCTAATTCGACCAGGATCCTGGTCGAATAGGATTCCTGGTCGAACCAGGTATGAAAAAAGGGAGAAAAAGAGAAAGAGAAAAGAAGATAAAATGAGGAAAGAAAATCCTGAAAAAATAAGAAAATCAAGGAAATTCCTTAAAATATTTTTTGAAAATAAAAATATTTTCAAAAAATGAGGAATAAATCCAGAAAATTCAGGAAATATCCCAGAATTAAGGGAAAATTCCAGAAAATTCAAGGAAAAATCCCAGAATTAAGGGAAAAATTCTTGGGAATTAAGGATAAATCCCAGAATTAAGGGGAAAATCCAGGAAATTAAGGATAAAATCTAGAATTAAGGGAAAAATCCAGAAAATCAAGGGAAAATTCCAGAAAATTAAGGAAAAATCCCAGAATTCAGGAAAAATTCTTGGAAATTAAGATAATTCCTAAATAATAGGGATGAAAGCAAATCATTGTAAATGTGTAGGTCGCTCCACACTTTACACAAAACGATACTCTATAAGGGAATGAATGAACTTAACTTCTGCGAAACCTACTAACTATTTCCCAAAAGTTGGGGGGCAAATGATAGGGAATAAATAAGTACTGATTACGTAATTAATATTGCATTAATTACACATGATTTGGGCTACAAGGCCCAATAAGAAGATGTATGACATTCAGACCAAAAAGGTTAACACATTGATCAGGCTTGATGGACCAGATCAGGCCTGATGGAACAAAGAAGGCCCATAACCTTGAATATTAATTAAATTCGTAATTAATTAGTATGGGATAAGTCATCTGATAAGATGAGTCTTAGTGGAGAAATAAATCCTTGTAGATTGACCTCCAAGGAACCTGGTCAGCTTCCTACTTCTTAGGACTCCAAAGTCCATTCTAATTCTAAGACTTGACCACCAAGTCTCCTAACCCAAGTCCAATTCAAGGACTCCCAATATTTATATAAGGGGCCTCACCCCACAAAGCAGAACTACATTTTTTGACTTGATCATTGGCATACAGCAAGGTACGTAGGCATCTTGTTAAGGCAGATCGAGTCACGGAACACAAGAGCAGACAAATCGAGCGTCGAAGCTCACGTGCCTTAGTCGTAGATAGAATAATTATTATACCTTAGTTTTTGATCCATAACAATAGTGATATTGTTAAAGCATGTTTCAAAATTCCTGATAACACTGTAACTTCTCCACACATAGACACTGATATTGTTAATATACTTAATTCCATAAGCTATGCACTCTCTACTTCTAAATTAAGTGAAATTAGGAGGTTGGGTCTTAGGAAGGAGTGGAGTTATCTGTGTGATGTAGTTACTAAAGTATTTTCTGGTAAAATTAGCAATTTAGATTCAGTTAATATCTATATGCTTAACATGCTTTACATGCTAGATTCAACTTTAGTGATCTTGTCATATTTGAGTTGGGATTTAAGTTAGGGGAGCTAAATAAGAGGGGTAAAAATGTTTACTATGCTAGATTCTTAATGATACTTGCTAACCACCTCTCTGAGGATATTGTGCTTGAGAACCCAACCAACAAATTAGATTGTTGGGTTCAAGAAAGGAGAATCATTGCAGACCTGAACAGGGCAGACCATCACAAAGAGGTGCCACTCTTCTATTTTCCAGTTATGGAGGCACCTCAGGTAAGTGAGGTAATTTCAATTGTCTCTACTCTTCCAATCTCACAAACTTCTTTGCATTCCAGTGTAGCTATGGCAACTGTGTCATTGACCCAACAGTTTCCTACCCAAGCTACAAAATCCAAAATTTCAAAAACAAAAACAAAGAAAGCCCCCTCTGGTGTCTCTCAAAAGATGCCAATGGTAAAATCCACCAAACCTAAAGAGGGGAGTGTGAAGGTGGGTAAGAAAGGTGAGGGACAGGGTGAACATCAAAGAAACCCTAAGGATAAGGTTGGAGAGGTGAGTGTTTCCCAGCCTAGCCACACTGCAGTTCCCCAACAAACTGCAGTGCTTAATAAGGATATAAGCTCATTACTAGTTGCATCCTCCCAAAAGGATGTGACTATTGAACATAGCTCTCAGCCAAGAGCACAGGCCAAAAGGATAAGGGACACAATCTCACCCCAAACTTACACTAGAAAGAAGAAATCAAAGACCCTTGGGGATGCACAGGGTTCACACACTGTGAAAACTGGTGTTAAAGACACAAGCACTGTACCTTCTCAAAGTCAGGTTAATGTGGCTCCAATAATTATGGAGTCACAGCCAAAATCTTTAATAATAGAAGCACCTGAAACACCAAATTCTCCCACATACTCTTTGGATGTTGACATGATAAACACATCACTTCCAAATTCTCCATATTTAACTCTCTTGGAGAAGCCAAAAATCCAAGCAAGTGAGCATCATCTGCTAGATGATTTGTTGGCTCACTTGCCATTTCTTTCTGAAACTGTTGAGACATCTGTGCCAAAATTTTCATCAATCTGCACAGAATCCACAATAATTTCCACTCCGAACTCATTCATTTCTACTCACTCGATGGATATTGTTCATCCGTCGAGTAGTTATTGTATCCCGATGGATAAGCTTAACAACAGTTATCCGTCGGATAGTCAAACTGCTAACCCAACGGATATTCCTTATCTGTCTAGTATCTCTGCACAGCTTCAAATTTCATCAATTATTACAAGTGTAAAAGACTTAGTAGTAGTGCAATCACTCCTAGGATTGAGGGAAGGGAGTGAAATGAGTGAGAGTCTGGGTTGCTCCCAGGAAAAATGAGAGGAAAAGAGTGAACCAATGCAGTCCATTTCTTCAGGACTGGCAAAAGTGAGTGTGAGGAGTCCCACTTTAGATGGTGAAGGTGAGGGTGTGAGGGTGGGGAGCCAAGGTGAGATATTGATGCAATAAAATAGAGATCATGAGAGAAATGCAGGTACATGAGTGATAAGGATGGAAACCATTGTAAGTAAGTCAATGAATGTCAGTGATGCAGAAAGGAAAAGGCTATTTTAGCAAGAATATCAAGCTGTTATAGATTCTATTTCCCTAGATGCTGAGACATTTACTCACCATGTAACAGCTTACCAAACTCTAGCTGTACAGGGCAATGAGGAGGCTAAAATATTGCTGAACTTGGTGCATACTACACAATCTTTACAAAGAGCAAAGGATGCAATCACTGTTATGCCTTCCAACATTGGCAGTGATTTTGAACTGGATGAAACTTCTTTTGGTGATGCTGGTGGGGATGATGAGGAAGATAGAATGGACATAGGGGGAGATGTAGATGTTCCTGCCTGGATGCTTACAAAAGAATGCTCCTACTCACATCTCCAATCAACACTATTCAAGCTAATTCATGACACCCAAGCAGTCATTCAGGCATCTTCCAATGCTAGCACAAAGAAGCTTCTCACAGCACATCTTGAAGCACTCCAGCTGCATAAAATTCAAACCCTCCAACACAGTCAGAGTGTGGATGCCATCAATCAAGAAATTTTTGAAGTCAAGAAAGATGTTATAGAAAGGATGGATGATAGACTCCCTGCAACCACCATAACTGAAATTGTTCAAAAGCTAAGGAAGGAGGCTGATCTCAACAGAAAAGTTGAGGCCATGGACTCAAAAATAACTGCTGTAAAGAAGTCAATGGCCAAGATACTTAATAATCAAGAAACTCAAACTGCACTACTCCAACAGTTGGTGGCTGCTCAACTCCCTCCCACACAACTTGATAATAACAAAAAGGGGGAGAAAGGCTCAAGTGAGGGGGAACAACAACTTAATATTCAAGTTAGCAAAGTAATTGTGCCTACATTTGCTTTCACCAAGCCACCAAATAAGGACAGCATTGATATGATTAATGAAGCAGCAGCCACATTGAGAGCAGCTAAAAAGAAACAGTTGAGCCCAATCAACTGGGAGAAAATTGATGAGGATATACAAAAGAGGTTTGGGTTAGTAAAGAAGCCAGAAAAATTAGCCATTTATCACTCTCAAGTCAGGCAAATCTCTGTGAATGATATGAGCATGAATAATCTGGAAAGAGGACAGCCATCCTGTATCAAATCTCCAAAGGCTGAGCTAATTTTGAAGCCAAAGGTGAACTATCCAAAATCTTTTTTAAAGAACCCTTTGGACAGAATGTATGAGACACCAAAGCCTGATGAGAAGAAGCTGTTGGCCAGGTCTATAGCATTCTACAAGGATCCTACAGATTCAGTTCTAAAAAGGAGAATGACCAAGATTTTCAGAAATGGTAAGGAAATCTGTGTGATGGCTGGACACCCTCATTTTGTTGAAGCAAAAAGGGAAGAAAAGGCAAGACTGAAGCAAGAAAAGAAGCAAGCTGCTCTAGATGCTAAAAAGCTCAAATAAAAGAAGGAGCAAGCTGTTATCTTAGCCAAGTTACAAGCTGTGAAACCCACACAACAAATTTCTACACAACCATCTGAAATTGTTGAATCTCAAGATCAAGTAATACAAAATGAACCTCCATAGACAAAGAAGCCAAGGTACAAGCAAAGAATCAAGAGAAAATTGGATTTCAGTAATGAGGAGATGGAAGGATATTTTCCCAAAGAGTCTACTTCTACAACAACTCAAACATCCATGCCCTCTATGGCACATGAAGAATTCAAGATAGATCCATCCAAGAATTTTCATGGTGAACCTATCATTCCAAAGGATGAGCCAATAGACTGGGATAGTTTACCAATTCCTGAACTCAATCTACCTTACTTTATGAAGCCAAAGAATACAAAGACCAGAGCAATCAAGAAAGTGAAGCCCTCAACTCTCAGATCCAAGTCCCTAACAAAAGCTCAAACCAAATTCAACAAGGGAGACATTATATACATCTGTGACATCAAGGAATTCTCATATTTAAACCTCTATCTAGATGAAGTGGAAGAAGTTAGAGGGATTGATGCCTACAGGAATCTACCTGAAAGGTTGGTATTCAAATACAAGGAAGGAAAAGAGATACAATGGCCACTTCACAGGATCCCTCAAGAGAGCCAATATGTGCTGATAAAGGTTTATTCATCCTTATAGAAGAACTTTGGATTCAATGTGACAGCTAGAAGACTTGTTCTAAAGAAAATTGAAGAACTAAAGAGTATTAGAGCCAAAGATGCACTCCCAAAGACTCAAACTATTCCTTACACAGGGAGTAGAGTGCATCTAAGGCCCTACTGGCTGATGGAATTCATGGATGATAAAGGAGTTAGAAGATTCTTCAGATTAGAAGACCAGTTGAGCATCTCTAGTAATGAGACTCTTTTGGAAATGCAAGGAATGCTAAATCTCTCAGAATCTGATGAACTGGAATTCCACAAATAGCTCCAAAATCAGATAGAAGAAAACACCAGAAAGCTTGGAAAGAGATCCAGATCTTCAAGGAAATAGATTAATATGCTCTAGCTAGAGGAGCACCTTGAAAATGACTGTGAGCAAATCTTTGTACGTTTTGTTAATTGTAACACTTTACAGTTTTATCTACTTTCATTTAAACTTGTATTTTTAGGGTGTTTTATTATCATCAAGTTTCTCTTAATTCATGGCTACAATTCTAGTAGACATAAGTTGGGGGAGATTGTTGTGAATATGTTGTGAACTTGATAATTTCATTAACAAAACCCCTTAGTAGATTTAACTTAGTGAAATATATAGCACTCGACGGATAAGCAAATATAGTCCCGACGGATGACTCAATACAGTCCCGGCGGATGATGATTTGACATCCATCGAGTGAGTAGCTTATGTAATAATAAGTCATGTAGCATATCTCTGTAAACACCTTTGTTTGGATTCTGTAGTAGCATATAAGTCATGTTGACTTTAATTAGATATGCAGGATAGGTTGATTAATTATATATAGATGATTTCTTGTAATTCTGCATAAATAAAATGAAGTCAAGTGCCAAATAGCTACCCGACGGATGATCAACAAAGCTACTCGACGGATGCTCAACAAGGCAACCCAACGGATGATCATGTACCCGATGGATAATCAATTCAAATATCTGTTGACAGTGACAACACAGTTACATGCGTCGAGTGTATGCAAAAGGAATGTGGCAGCCTATTTAACTGGGTTTTTGAGAACAAAGAAGCATTGTCGTTTCCATGCTATTATGAAGATATTCAAAGATGCTGGAATAGAGTAATAAAGTAGCATAGTATTAGACTTGATAGGTTTTGTTTTATTATCTTGTATTAGGAACTGTTTAATCTTGGTGATATATAAACCAAGAGTAGCAATTAGAATAACAAGAAGACTAAGCAAATATTTTCTCAGAGAAACAATTGTAAGCTGAATTATTTAGCATTTCTCTGTAAGTTTAGTTGTTCGTATTTATAAGCAACTTTAAGCTATCCAAGCTTCACAGAGCTCTCTAGATATACATATATCTGGTGGATACATTCAAATCCACCAGAAAGTTTTAAAGACTTGTGTTTTTATTACTTTATGTTTTGATTCATATTTAACTTGTCATTCCGCACTTTGCAAATCAAAACACTGACATATATATTTTAAGTTAGAACATTTTATAATTGAGAAAAAGTTTCAAGAATTCCATTCAAACCCCCTTCTGTAATTCTTGTTGCATTGTTAGGGACTAACAGAATCCAAAACTATGCATCCTCCAAGGCCAGGACGTGTCCTCACCTTGTGAAATACACACATTCTCCCTTGTATTGTGACTCAAATATTCATATCTTGCATTTTATTTTATGAGGGCGCATCCAAATTCTTACACATCCAGAATTTGAAATAAAATTCAATAAACAGAGTTTATACAAATTTGAAACTTATAAATTTTAAAACTAAATTCTAAGCAAACATCACCTTTATTCACATTTACTACCACAATCAACTATTTTTGAACTCTTAATATTGATATACAATCATTACAACCAAATTCTTATACATAAATAACTAGAATTTCCAGAAATTTCAAATAAAATTCAATAAATAGAGTTTATACAAATTTGAAACTTATAAATTTTAAAATGCATCAATATTTTTAGCAAACAATTACACAATCATGAGTCAAATGTCGAATTATATCAAATTCGAATAAAAAAACCAAAGAAATTAAACCCTAAATTCTTAAAATTTAAGAACACACACATACACATCAATTTCAAACTAAAAATGAAGTGTTTTGTATTAACCTCGGACTCAAGAGCATCATTGTCCTCGTCGGCTCACCGGTTGTTCACCGCTAACGGTGGCAAAGTCCGGCGGTACCCCTTTCGGGGTTTTCAACTAGAACTCCGCATATAATCGTGTTTTTAATCATCAAATACACATGTAATCACCGCAACATCAACAAAATCACAACTCAATCGATTTTCATCAAGAATTGAACTAAAACCCGAATTGGGGTTTTCCAAAATCTCAAGGATCCACATATGCAAGTACACATAGCTATAGAGAAGAGAAAACAAAACAAAAAGGTGGTTTCAGATTTGAAAACCACCCAAGAACGGGAAAGAACGGAGGAGAGAGGGAGTATCGAGAGATAGGGGTCGCGAGAGCTCGAGAGAGAAAGAGTGAGGACGGGGAAGAAAAAAGGGGGAGGAGGGAGTGTGTGTGTATATATATATACTAAGGGCATAATGGTAATCTCCCCATTTCTATTTTCTCTTCTACAAAAAAAAATACATAATTACAATCCAAAAATCTAAAAATAGTTTTGTAAAATATAAAAATGACATCACTTTTATTTTTAATATAAAGAATATGAAATTAGCTCTCTCCCCAAATTTTTAAAATAATTTTTGAGCATCACTCTTATTTTTACAAATAAATCTCTAATAATAGAAATAACTCTGGAAAATCATTTTAAAATAAGAGAACATCGAAATAAATCCATCTATCATTTTTAGAAAGTCTCTAGGACTTTCCCGTGATAATAAAACAAATTTCACACTTTGATCATTCTCTGGTAATTTTATAAAAAATATATAAGGAACAAATAATCCTTATTTTTACTAAATATATCCTTTTGAAAATATTTAAAAAATCGTGAATCACAGATTCACACTTGTAACTTTCAAATAACATATATTCACATAATAACATCAACCACATTTTATATTTGTACACCTTAACACATAATTTTCCTTTTAATTACTAATTATGCGTATAACAATTATCCTGTATTTCAAATAATAATATAAATTTCAAAATTACGAATCCATATAAACGAAACACAGAGGACTCGATATCTTTCATTTAATCCACCTTTCGTATAACGGGTTCCGCTCTACCTAAAGGCCCGAAAAAATCCTAGTTTACGCCTTTTACTGACTAATCAAACTGGAACGAGACATTTAACATTCCCTATTACTATTTCATAGAAATTACATATAAGCCGCAAAATTATATAACTTTATATTTTATACTCATAAATCCACGTAATAGACAAATAGATCACAAAACTATACTTTATATATATAATTACATCATGAAAATCCCAATCATTACACAAGGCTCGTTCAGAATCGTAGGACTTCACGGATAGTGCATCTCTCTGCGCAAGAATAACACTCCGCTACAGCTTTCTCCCTTCATCTACGAACGCAGGAGTAGTAACAGTTCACCCCTGTTAGGTCCCAATGTGTTTGTAGAAGGGGGGTTGAATACAAACAATACCGAATAATTGAATTAAATGCGGAATAAAAAATGTGAAACAAAATTCAAGTTAAATAAAAATATTATTAAACTTGAAAGGTGTTACAACAACTTTATCGATTACAAGGAATTAACCTCAAATTAATTATCACAAATTTAGAATAAATTCGACATGAACTTTTTCTATTTTTGCAATAATTAGAATCAAATGCTAAACGCGATTTGAGATTAAGTTCTAGGGATTTTGATCCGCTAGATTGTTTACACAAGAACAAGATAAATAATTCTAGTGGTTTGGATTTAACTTTACAAACTAGAATTTTGATCTTGAATTTCTGTAAATGAAGGATGAAATATTGTGTCTGCTTCTTTTTCTTTTGTTCTCGAGTTCTGTGTTGTGGATGATTAATTGAATGAACTGCTTCTGCTTCTTTTAATCAATCAACTGAATAGAATTGAACTGGCAAGACAATCCTGAGCTCAGCAAGACAATCGGTAGGACTATCCTTAGAACTAGCAAGACAATCAGAATGAACTAGCAAGACTTTCGGTATGACAATCAATTGTCATACCGATTGTCATAGTAGTTCAAACAGATTGTTTTTGCTGAAAATAAATAGATTTAAATCCTATAAAAATTCTGGTAAGACAATCCTTTTGAATTAGCATGACTTTCGGTATGACTATTGATTGTCATACCGATTGTCATACTAATACAATCAGTTGTCTTGTTGAATTAAAACATATTTTTAAACCAATTTAAATTCTGAAAATTCTTAATATTAATTCAGAATTAATTACTCAATTAATTTAATTAATCAAATAAATTAATCTTTGCAGATATAATTTATTCTCTTAATTAAATTATATGACTTAATTAATTAATAGAGAATTAATATTAATCTTGAGCAGCATCCATTCTTCTGAATATCTTCTGAAAATCACTGAAATATATGAATCAATTCCACCACTTCAACGTTGACGCTCGATGTACTGTCTGGTTCATGAGTGACTAACTTCCGTGACGTTTCTTCATGTCTTGACTTTGATACTTTGATTTTCTTCAGATTAAATCCTTGTAATTATCTGATACCCTGACGAGATCTCTGTCACTTGATTAAATCCACAACCTTGATTTATATCACTGAGGCTTGATCAATTTCTTGAACTTCTTCCAGTGAATTAATTCCTCAAGTCTGTAGATTAACCTTGTTTCTGAATCCTTTGACAGATGTTACTTAGCGAGATCTCTTTGACGGTAGATCCACTATTTGCTTATTACATTCTTATTTGAGTTGAGTTAAATCCTCGAATATACAAATAGGCTGTGACATATGCCTTACAATCTCCCCCTATTTGTTTGTTAGACAATAACACACAAATACCTAGAGGATAACTCAACTAACAAATATGAAAAAGATATAAACAGAAATGCAAAGTAAATAGCAGAAAATTTCTGGATGACATTTAACCTTTTCCAGATTCCAAGTAAATGTTCCTCTAGACTGAACATATCTTCAAGTAGTTTCATCTTCTTCTGTACAACCACATTTCCTGTTGAGAAGCGCATATCTGTCTTGCTTCTCCCCCTATGAGAATCAACTGATTAAGGAAGATCACCTTCGCTTACCACCTCTCCCGTACAATAGGATCCGCAGATAAAAACCAATGGTACTCCCCTTTTGAAAACAACTTCTTCCCTTACTAGAAAATCACCTTGTGTTTACCACCTCTCCCGTACAATAGGATCCGTAGTTACAAACAACAATGGTGTGGTGTAGTGTACATGTAGGATCTTTTTCTTCCTCCCTGCTATTTCTCCCCCTTAGTTGAGGAATCCTCCAAACTATTACTTAAGCTTTTATCTCCCCCTTAAAGAAGGAATGTATGCCGTCATCTGAAGGAGTTCTCATATATCACTTGGTTGGAAAAGAAATAACAAGTAGTTTCTCTTTCTTCCTCACTGTGAGTGTGTGATTCTGTTTAGTGTACCTCACATGTGTTTCGCTCTTTTCTCCACTCGTGTTTACACTCATTCTCACAAGTGTATCACTCTTCTCTCATAGCTCCATAATCCAGCTGTACCTGCAAGGAAAATCACCTTAGCCATCCTTAAGGAGGTCACAGGTGGTGCAATGGGAGTTCACAAATCCCCATCCTTGTTAAACTCGTTAGATGAATCTGAGTCATAATCTACAAGTTGCTAGTTTCCCTTTTAGGGTTCCAGATTTGAATTCTGGGAAGGTAAACAATGATCCAACGAATTTAGCATAAAGATCAAAGTTCCCTTCTAATGTCTGTGAAGACATTTCCTTGTGACTCATCAGGTAATATCTGAATCATTGTCAACAAGTTGCCGATCTGCACCTATGTCAGATCCACTATCCGCAGATGCATCCAGGGGATTTAAACCTGGGGAGGTAGACACTGACCACTGACATATGGCTTTTGGATCAGTATCCTCTCCTAACACCTGTAAAGGCAATTGGTCCACTAACGAACCTTGAACAATCGAATCTGACCTTAAAATGGTCGAAACTCTTGTTTCCGTCAACTCATCCTTTGTGTGTGTAACCTTTCCTTGTGCATCAAGAATTGTTTATATTTGAAGTGGTGACACTACATCGGATACCTTGGCCGACAGGCAAATTTCAATAGACACACCCTGTTGAGAGAATGAATCTAGTAACTGTTTTTGTGCCTTTTCAGCCATTACATCTTTTTGAGAAGATGTATGGGGGCTAGCAGTTGTCTCGGTTTAAATACTACTCATCTATGTAGGAGACAGAGCTACTGGGTTGACTTCAGAACCTTCCTTATGTGGTGCACTAAGGCACTATCTCCCTCGCGCTCATCCATACTACATTTAGTGGTAAGAGAGTGTTGGTTGGTTCTGTTTCTGTGTTTGTCTTTTACAGTCTGGGATAGATGTTGTGGGTTTTCAACCTCATGACTGTCAATGAAAGAAAGTCATTGGAGACTGAACCTGTATCACAGAACATATGGTAATAGAGAGAAAATGATTTACAATAGTGATTTCAAAAGATTTTACATGACATAAGAAATCACTAATGTATAAAGAAGTTTGATTTTGTTTTTTTAATATGAATGAGTTTTTGATAAAACATTGATCACTTAGGGTAAAGTCTAAGTAATTCTCATTCATGTCAAAAGCTTACTAATATCTGCAACATAATGTTAACAACATATCATTGACCGATACTTGTCAAGTACTTTAGATACTAATTGTTATGTTGCATAAAATTTAAAATAAAATAAAAATAAAAAAATAATACAATACAAATAATAATAATAATAATAACAAATATCAATGAATTAAATACCAAATATCTATCAACAAGATATCAACATACAATTTCATATATCATACAATATTTACAATTACAGAAAATACAAATAAAAACTTATATAAATATAGCAAAAATATAGAAACTATTTACAAGTTCAATGACAACATTACCAGCTTGCAAACAGCCATATCCCTCGGATAAACCTTTGCTGTTATCTCCAAAGGTAACCAGGGGGCCAGCTTTCTCAACCACATTTGATAGCAGGACTCTATCTCCGGTCATATGTCTTGATGATCCACTATCAAGAATCCACACTACCGGTTACACCTGTTTAATGCCCTGCACTACAAATGGATTAGACCTTCTTCAGAACCCAAACTTGGTTGGGCCCGGCATACTTGTAGAATTGTCCTTTGTCAGGCAAAACAACATTTTTAACTTTAATGGTCTCAACATCCTCAATGACTGAACATTTGACCTTGTAAACAACCTTAACAAATTTCTGGTTAGGCTTAGGCACAAATGTCTCCTTTCTAGCCTTAGAAGGACTAGCAGTCTTAAACCTATCATGCTTCTTGTTATTCACATGCTGACGAGGAGTAGTCTTATCATTAGAAACATGCTTACCATTAAAATAAGCATACATCATATTAAAAGCACAAGACATACAATTAGAAACACTACATGCTTTATGAGAGTGATTAATAGCAGGCAATTTATGCATGGTAGACATGGCATTTTTGTTATCCAACTCATGTGTGTCTGAGTTAGTCTTAGTTGCTTTCATAACTTTGACTGGAACTTTTGACTCACTTGACTTGGAAACAATCTTCTCATTAGCATGATCCTCAGCACGTATTTCTTCTTGAATAACAGAAGAGGTCGCATCAAATGGTTCAGCAATTGATGCTTTATAGAGGGGTTCATCAACACCCTTAAGCACATGTGGTACTTCCTTCCCTTTAGCACAGACATGAGGAGAGGAGTTTATGCCTAATTCTCCAATAGCAGCATTGTAATCATAACCTATTCCAGATGTTTGATTAATAGCTTGCTTACTGTAGAACTCTTTAGCCTTCGAACAAGAATTGAAGTAGGCTCTAACCTTAGTCTCAAGACCGGTGATCTTGTCTTTGAGAATAGTTTCGAGTTTTCTATAACAGTCAACTCTATTCTCTAGAAAAGATACTTGTTCTTTTAATTTGTCTTGATTAATGTGCACAAGTCTTAATTCATTGACCTCTTTCTCAAGGTCTGTGATCTGTAAACTTAACAGTTCATTATCACGACGTGCACAATCTAAGTTACCTCTTAGATGATAAACCATTTTAGCATCAGAAAGTTTTATCTCTATTCTTGACGATGAAGCTTTTCCATCAATAGCCATAAGAGCAAGATTTCCTTCTTCTTCATCTTCACTGTCAGTATCATCCCAGCTTCTTCCCTTTGACAGATAAGCCCTTTCAGAGTTCTTTCTTACTTGCTTTGGCTTCCTACATTCTGTGGCAAAGTGTTCCAACTCATTGCAGTTATAGCATATGATGGTGCTCCGATCAACCATCCTTGTTTTGTATCCACCACTGCTGGTGTTAGAGGATGAAGATCCACCTTTCTGTAATTTGTTGTAGTTGGACTTGTACTTAAGCTTGGGATTCCTCTTGAATCTGACATGGGAGAATCTCTTGACAATTTGGGCCATTGACTCGTCTTCCAATTTCTCCAGCTCTTCCAAGGAATAAAAATCATCACTTGATTGATTTGTAGTAGGAGGATCATAATCTGCTACTAACATATTTTCCTCAGCCTTGGAACACTGTACCATTCTCTCCAATTGTTGAGATTGCTGTTGTTGTTGACCTTCAGCTACAAATGCAGTAGATGTGCTGACCATTCTATCCTTCCCGTAGACTTCCTTCTGTTTAATCTGCTCCAACTCATAGGTTTTTAACACTCCATAGAGCCTGTCCAAAGAAATCTCACTCAGATCTCTAGCTTCTCTAATGGCAGTGATTCTATGTTCAAGATGAGTTGGCAGTGTTAAAAGGAACTTTTTTTTGACCTCCCTGATTGAATAATATTTCCCATTTATGTTCAGGTTGTTGATCAACGCATTGTACCTCTCAAACACTTCAGTAATTCCTTCTCCTGGATTTGATTTAAAATATTCATACTCAGAGGTTAGGATCTCCAACTTGTTCTCCCTAACTTCCTATGTGCCTTCATTAATCACCTCAATAGTTTCCCGCATGTGTTTGGAATTTTTACAGTTCATCACATGTCTGTTCATCAAGGGATCAAGGGAATCAATTAATATTAATTGAAGGCTGGCATCCAAGGAGGCTTCTTCCTTCTCAGCAGGAGTAAAATCTTCAGGCTCTTTAGGATAGGTTTTAGCTTTGGTAATCACAACATCATCTACTATCACCTCTGGTTCAATAACCATCGGAGTTTTTAGACCCTTCTTTAACAAGTTCAGATATTTGGGATTTGCAACTTGTAAAAATAATAGCATCTTCTTCTTCCACATGATATAATTTTCTTTATCAAATAGTGGAATTTTAACGGTTCCAACTTTTTGTGAAGTCATTATGAATTATTGAATAAATAAAAATTCAAGGAGTTGAAAAATTACAAAAGTCTAGGATCTTGATTTGTTCGTTAATCAGAAGGCTCTGATACCAATTGTTAGGTCCCAATGTGTTTGTAGAAGGGGGGGTTGAATACAAACAGTACCGAATAATCGAATTAAATACGGAATAAAAAATGTGAAACAAAATTCAAGTTAAATAAAAATATTATTAAACTTGAAAGGTGTTACAACAACTGTATCGATTACAAGGAATTAACCTCAAATTAATTATCACAAATTTAGAATAAATTCGACATGTACTTTTTCTATTTCTGCAATAATTAGAATCAAATGCTAAACGCGATTTGAGATTAAGTTCTAGGGATTTTGATCCGCTAGATTGTTACACAAGAACAAGATAAATAATTCTAGTGGTTTGGATTTAACTTTACAAACTAGAATTTTGATCTTGAATTTCTGCAGATGAAGGATGAAATATTGTGTCTGCTTCTTTTTCTTTTGTTCTCGAGTTCTGTGATGTGGATGATTAATTGAATGAACTGCTTCTGCTTCTTTTAATCAATCAACTGAATAGAATTGAACTGGCAAGACAATCCTGAGCTCAGCAAGACAATCGGTAGGACTATCCTTAAAACTAGCAAGACAATCAGAATGAACTAGCAAGACTTTCGGTATGACAATCAATTGTCATACCGATTGTCATAGTAGTTCAAACAGATTGTTTTTGCTGAAAATAAATAGATTTAAATCCTATAAAAATTCTGGTAAGACAATCCTTTTGAATTAGCATGACTTTCAGTATGACTATTGATTGTCATACCGATTGTCATACTAATACAATCAGTTGTCTTGTTGAATTAAAACAGATTTTTAAACCAATTTAAATTCTGAAAATTCTTAATATTAATTCAGAATTAATTAATCAATTAATTTAATTAATCAAATAAATTAATCTTTGCAGATATAATTTATTCTCTTAATTAAATTATATGACTTAATTAATTAATAGAGAATTAATACTAATCTTGAGCATCATCCATTCTTCTGAATATCTTCTGAAAATCACTGAAATATATGAATCAATTCCACCACTTCAACGTTGACACTCGATGTACTGTCTGGTTCATGAGTGACTAACTTCCGTGACGTTTCTTCATGTCTTGACTTTGATACTTTGATTTTCTTCAGATTAAATCCTTGTAATTATCTGATACCCTGACGAGATCTCTGTCACTTGATTAAATCCACAACCTTGATTTATATCACTGAGGCTTGATCAATTTCTTGAACTTCTTCCAGTGAATTAATTCCTCAAGTCTGTAGATGAACCTTGTTTCTGAATCCTTTGACAGATGTTACTTAGCGAGATCTCTTTGACGGTAGATCCACTATTTACTTATTACATTCTTATTTGAGTTGAGTTAAATCCTCGAATATACAAATAGGCTATGACATATGCCTTACAACCCCAAATGCCGACGCATCCCTGTCCCCCGAATGAGGATAACCCACCAGATAGTAGGATAGGTGATCCCAAGCTCTTGGATGCAAAGTACACGATGACTTCAAAGTTCTCCAACGAGGATACCCGTTGAATACAAGAACAGAGCTCCCGAAGCACACACCAATATAAACCCCGCATCCCCAACGAGGACATCCGTTGAATACAGAAGGAGGCCTTCAAGCTTTTTATGGACATCCCCTTCCTTGACTATGTTAGTAAAAATAATCCTCCATTACTCCATCCATGTTTTCCTCGCCCTGAGTTTATACTTGTTTGCCTTCTCCTGGATGAGGACGAGTCTAAACCGGGAAAAAGCAGAATTTTTGATGGAAGAACGGGAGATCCTTTTGAACAACCTGTTATAATAGGAAAGTGACGGGAATCTAGAAATAAATGGGGATTCTTTAATACAAAGGAGGTCAAATTCAATTTTCTTTAATACAAAGGAGGTCAAATTCAATTCTACGAACCTTTGTTGATTCTGAACTTCGTTCGCGAAGGAACCGGACTTTTGACGGGCCAGCCCTTTTTTATGTTTATGCGCCGCTTTACCCTGAAAGGAAAATGAGCTTTGCTCCTCTGGGCGCTAGGCGCTCCCGCGGTTCGCGAGAAGGAAAAAGGCATTTCATTCCATTTTTAGTAAAATAGCGAAGGATATTCTATTAGTAATGAAAAAGGGGGTGGAGGGGATCCGTATATGTTGTTCAGGTCGATTAAAGGGTGCAGTTCTACTAATTGATATGTTTCCACAAATAATTGAAATTCAATTTCTTGATCGGTATCTTCAATTTTTGGAAACTTATAAAGTTCTTCCGTCAAGCCCTGATCCATGAACCTACAAAATTCTTCAAATTCATCATCCAAGGCCCGGACGCATCCTTACTGTAATATTCCGTATTTTTTAGAATTATTATTATTATTATTTGATATTTATGTGATTTTCTGATTTGGAAGGAATAAAATGGTGGATATTTTATTCATGTTTGACGAGTTTGTTTTATTACTTTGGTTATGTGCTAATTGTTAAGTGTTGTATCGATCTTTGTTAAGTTCTAAAAATATTTACTTAAATATATTATTTTCAAAAGTTATTTGAAAGTCGATCTTATTGATATCGGTAAATTGAAATTATCTTGTAATATCCGGGAAATATCGTGCAATCATTTTTATCAATAAATAATTATTATATGATTATTATGGGAATTTTGGTGAATTATCTGATGATTGATATTTATATTTGGGTGTTTATATGTGATAAAGTGTAAGTATATTGATTTTTATATGTCCAGAATAAAGTCTAGATAATTATGGTATTTTTCTGGTAATTGTTTTGGATCGTTATATGATTTTATAATGATTTACAAATTTAATAATTATTTTCTGTATAATTACAAACCTATTTTATAAAACCCGGAATCGTCCAACCTCAACCGTTTTTACGTTTTTACAACCCGAAACTCTTCCGAAAACTCTTTCCTAACCTAATTTGGTAATTCCGGACATTTTCCGAGTTTTAACTTTTTTGATCCGAATTACGGTTTGACATGTGCGCGTCCCGACGTAAAATTTTCGATACAATAATCATTTCGGTAAATCAATAAAACCCATATTCTCGAGAGACGGGATATTTTTACATTAATTTCTCATAGGGTGTTTTATAAGAAACTCGGTTTTGATAATTATCCAAATCTGATATTAAATTGTTTCATTTTTATAGTTACTTAGCGGCTAAGTAATCTATTTTTGGATCATTTTGAAGTTACTTAGCGACTAAGCAACTAATTTATTGATCCAACACGAGCCAATATTCCATAAATATATATAGCCCTTTTTTTATTTCATTTTATTCATTAAATCAGAATTAGTTAGTAACAATATAGAATTTACAGAGAAAACCCTAAAAACACAGCGTTCTTGAAAATCAAATGCACGGACGAAGGCGTTATCGAACTCCGATTCGGGCGTGCCATATATCAAATCAAAGCTCTCAAAAAATAGTTTCTGATTCAATAACCATTTCAGTGCAGAAATCAAGGTGGTTTTGTTATTTATTTTAATTCGAATTATTTGATAAATAAAATATGAATTTTTGTTCTTGATGTTGTTGATATGATTTGATGCTAGAATCATGTAGATAATGTCTTTCTGGTGACTTTGGTGTATTATATGACTAATTTGGAGTTCAATAACATATAGAAAATTAAATTTGATTCTCGAATTCAAAAATTAGGGTTTATAGAGTTTGAATGTTCTTAATTGATTTTGGGTACTTCTTTGTTTGGGGTTATTCGTTAAAATTGATTGTGCAACTTGTAGATCGTCGAAAGACAAATCGAATGGTATGTACTAGATTAAAAGAGGATTCCTCGAAGCTGATTGCCGGAAAATGCCGCTCACCGGCATCGGGATTTTTGATCGATTTTTCTCGGAAACTCAGTGATTGTTTGCTCTAATTGTTCACGGGGGTATGTTTCTGGAAGTGTGAAGATTATCCCCTGCTATTCGTGTGCGAATCTGGGCTATTTTCAGGCCGCCGGAAAAGCTCCATGGCGGCGGCCATGGAGTTCCGGCCGGCAAGGTCGTCGGGGACGACGACAAGGGGACAAACTTCAGTTTGGCCCCTAAAGTTGTCCCTGATTTTCAAATTTATTATTCCAGTTTTAAAAGTTTTCAAAAATAGGATTTTTGTTTTGAAAAGTTATAAAAACATGATTTCTATTATGTTTATTTTCAAAAAAAAATTATATATTTTTTTATAATTATTTTCAGTAATTGTTTAATTATTTGTAAAATTCGAAAATTTATTATTTAATTATTCCAAAAATTATTTTTAATTTCAAAATAAATCTAAATTATTTAGTTAATTTATTTTAGTTGATAATTAATTATTTAATTAATCAATTAATTTAAATATTAATTGATTAATTGATTTAATTACTTATTAATTAATTTTAATTGATTATTTAGTTGTATTTAATTAATTATTTTGTTTTAAAATTCCGAAAAAATAGTTCGAGCTTTAAAATATTATTTTAAAATTATGTTCAAAGCTCGATAATTATTATTAAATTATTTTAAAGTCAGATTCGAGTGTTCGAGCCCTATTATTTAATTATAAAATGATTCGGAGACCCGTTTTAATTTCGAAAAATATTCAAAAAATTCATATTAAATAAACCGTTCGTCCGTTTAATACAAAACAAACGCGTATAGACTCAGATGAATATTCCGATTTCATTAAAAATACTTTCAAGACCCAAATTCTTTTGTTTCGAAAGGTTTCTTGTTTTGCGAGTCATTTATTGTTCGGTTGATCATATTTTGACCCGATTTCAGTTTTAAACGTACCTAGTCCGAGTCATATGTGATTTGAATTATTTGATACATGAGTTATGTGTTTACATGCTATGTGAATTGCGTGCATAAGTGAGTCAAAATTCTTATGTTTAACTATTATAATTATGTGCGGCTATCGTATGAGTATGTTAGGTCACACACACACTGTAGAGGGGGTGAATACAGTTTATAGTACACTCAAATCAAACTTTAAGAACTTAAGTAACAGAAAACAAACTTTATTGAAACAATAAACTCTGTTACAGTATGGAACTGTTACCTCTCAGTGATGAACAAATATCACGAGAGCTGCTAGGGTTACAATGAATAATCTTTTCTAATAATGATAACACTTATAGTGTAAACCCTATGTCTGTGTTTATATACTACACAGTTACAAGATAATCGCTAATTGATATGGAATATAATTCTGCTTCCTAAAATATATCAATCAGATATCTTTTCTTCCAAGTATTCCATTCTTCACGGAATTCCTTCTTCATGCATATCTCTTCTTATGTTTATCTCAATCTTCTTTCCTTTAATCAGCTACTGTCCTTATCTGATTATCCTTCAGCACTTAAGTTCTGATATCTATCTTCTGATGATTATCTCCTGATAACATACGTACTGATATCCTTAAGTCCTGACTTCCAGTATAAGTACTGATCAACAGTTAAGTACTGATTTATCCTGTTCAGTAAGATCTGAAAGCTAAACATAAAACATATTAGCCATGACATTATCAAATATATCTAACAATCTCCCCCAACTTGTAAATTAACATAATATACAAGTTTAACAGATATTTGATGATGTCAAAAACATTAAGTACAAATGCATGAGAATTAGACTAGATAACTACAACTTACAGTCCTTAAAGTTTTTACCAATTTCAACTTCTGATAACAACTTTAGTCTATATAAATATCAGAATTTAAGCAGTTATAGATCTTCGACTTGGCTTCTTCATTTTCTGATCTCTCTGATATCAGGAGTTGTTCTGAAATAGTTCTTCAACAAACATTTCTCAGCATATCTTAGTTCATCAATCATTCTCCTTTTAACATCTTTAAGCTCTGCAGTATCTTCACCAGTTTGAAAGATTGCAGCTCTGAGATCATTGATCTTTGCTTTTCTCAACTCCTGATCTAGTCTTATAACATAAGCTTTGTCAGACTCTAGATTGAATTCAAGTCCCTTAATACCAAGATACGTTCTGATCTGTGCAGTATTAGGCTTCATATCAACAATATCACCATTGTGATCTCTGTACTTTGGAACATATATGCCGTCAGACTTAACAGAATAAAGCCTAGTCTGTCTCTGAATCTGTTCTTTTAAGTAGTTTGCAGCAGTCCCTGTTATTTTGTCATCCACTTGAAGTAAGAAAAGTACATGCTCCAATTCTTCAAAATACTTTAATGGAATGGCATTTTGTCTTATATGATAAACCCTACCATCTGTCATGAAATACAACATGATATATTCTTTCAAGTAGGTATGGTAAACCATCTGTACAGATTCCAGTTGATTCAATCTCTCAGGAGTTGCTCCAATACCTGGTTCACTCAAGAAAGTTGGATCATTGGTAGTGTTGTGTACTCTTCTTTCATCAGCACTTCCCAATCCAGTTTTATCTCTAGCTTCCTTTCCAGTAACTACTCTTGCTTCAAAACCACTTGCAGTAGTCTTCAAAGATTGAGTCTGTTTTGCTTTAGTGAATCCTGGTAGGAGTGTCTTTGATCTATTTTCTGATATCAAGTTAACTTGAGCTCTGTCAGAGGTTACTTGCTTCTTTTGAATATCGGAACTTACAATTTCTTGACTCTGAACAACTTGAGCCATGTTAGAGGTTGTTTTAAGAACTTTTCTTGAAGTCAGAGCAAGATAATCCTTTTTATCAGTAATTACTTCTTCCTCAGGAGGTACATAAGCCTTGATAGGTTCACCAACCTTTTCTTTACCCTTGGATCTTGGATCTATCCGTGGTTGTGATCTAGCCAACGTTGCTTCAGTATGTGTCCTTTCTTTGATCACAATGCCTTTGAGTTTTGGAAGTGACTTATTACCAGAAGCTTCAGATTTAGATGTGACTTTCTCTGATTTAAGTCTGGCTTCTTCTTCCTTTAAACTTTCCAAGTCCATTCCTGGATTTTCTTGAAGAAATAACTGTCTTGACATTTCCTCATCAAGATCTAGAAGTTCATCAGAACTTATCCTTTTACCAGCAGCAGAACTTATTCTTTTCCCAGTATCAGAACTTGTCCTGTGACTAGCTTATCTTGATGTAAACCTTCTACCTTGACTATGACCGCTACCCATTCCAGAGTATCCTTGATCATCATTTCCATCATCCTTTCCTTGCAGTGTCTTGTTAGTGTTGCATTTGGACTTAATTACCTTCTCCCCCTTTTTGGCATCAGCAGGTAGTAAAAGAGAGATAAGTAATTCCACTGAGGATTGGATTTCATTAAGTTGTGATTGCTGAGAAGCTTGATTTGTCAGAATGGCATCAATCTGAGCTTGTTGTTTCTCTTGAGTTTTCTCAATATAAGCAATCCTGTCAATGGTAGGTTGAAAGAACTTTTCTTATCAATTTTCCAAACTTGTTCTTGTTTGATAAAGTTCTCCTGAATCTTGTATAGCTCTGCATGAGTAGTTGAATGAAGACCTTGTAGATGTTTAATACTCAATGCAGTGACTCTAAGCTGGGTTTTTAAATCATCAGAATTTAACATTTCATCAGCTTTAGTCAAGTGCTCAGCAAGATGTATTGCAGTTGGAACACATGAAACTGAGTTCCATTCCTTAGTCCACTCCTGACCTGCAGGAGTTTCACTCCAAGGTACTGGTGCATCCCTGATAACAAACTCCTTTACCAGTTCAGACTTAGGAAGAGTCGGTTGAGGAGTATGTCCTGAAGGACCTGCTTCATCAGCATCTACAGTTGGAGCAGCTTCACCAGTATCTCCAGCATTTGCAGCATCAGAACTTAAAGAATCAGTATCTTCTGATAAGACAACAGTGTGAGTAGCAATAGAGGCTTCAGCATCCTCTAATTGCTGATATGATACTAAGTTCTGATCAACAGCCATATCCTGATGCTCACCTAAAGTCTGATCATCAGCATCTTGATGCAAAGAAGGTGTTGTTGATAACTCTAGAGTTTGAACAGCATCAGTAACAGGTGTTGTGAAAGGATTATTTGCTGTTGAAGCTTCTAAGAAAAGTATTTTAGGCACAACCAGGTTCTGAATATCAATTTCAGCACTTGTGCCTGGATCAACAAGAGACACAGATGGTGAGTTAGCCTTGTCAGATACAGCTTCCTGAGATGGAGTTAATGGAGAAGAAGTGACTGGAGCAAATTCCTTGTGTTGTGAGATCAGAGATTCTTGATCCCCTTCCTTAGCTGCTTCCTCTTCATCATCTGAAACTGGCCTTTGTGCCCTCTGTTTCTTGTACTTCCTTGTTGATGTGGATTCCTTGGGAGTTTCAGGAACTATCATTCGTCTAAGCCTCTTGAGAAGCCTAGAACCCCCAATTTCAGAATCCTTCTGAGAAACCTCTTTCTCAGCTTCAGTTACAACAGGTTCTCTAGCAGGAACCGGTTCCTCAGAATCAGATTCATCTCTCAATACAATCCTCCTTCTCTTTTGAGATGTTTGAGGAATAGTTTTTGTCCTCTTTGGCTTGGAGGATGAGGGTTGAACAGTCTGTGAAGTAGAGAGATAGGATTTGAGATAATTCCTGAGGGTAGGTTGAGTAGAATGAGTGGTAGGTGCTGAGGATGATGGTGTTTGGGTGTTTGTGGTTGGTTGGAAATCAAAGTAAACAGATCTATAAGTATCAGGATCAGCATTTACTAGGATCTGTTTTACAGACTGAGGAATCTGTAATGGTCTAACCACTTTTTTCTTAGTATCAGCATTTACCAGATCATTAAAATATCATTTTGCAACTCTAAAAGGTGGGGTTGAGGAACTGACTAATTGAGGTTCATCAGTACAAAAAGTATATAGAAGTTGACAGAATCTAGCAAAATAGACAATATTTCTATTCTCTGTCATCCTATCCCCAATAAAACCAATTATTCCAGTTACAAAATCAAAATGAGTTTGATGAATAATAGCATACCCTATGTGCTGACTCAGAATTGGGATAGCATCAAAATTCGAACATTTGTTCCCAAAAGCTTTGGTGATGCAGTCAAAGAAGAAACTCCATTCTCTTCTGATATTAGCCCTTTTTAACTGCCCAAGCTTTGCCAAACTCTTTTCATATCCCAAATCAGCCATTAACTCCTGAAGTGCTGATTCCTCTGGAGTTAAAAAAGTACAATTTTCTGGGAGATGTAGAGCTTTGCGTATTGTACCAGGAGTGACTACATAAGATGAATCACCCACTTCAAAAACAATACTGGGAGTGCCATGTTTACCACCATCATCAAAGTGCCCAGTCCGCCAAAACGTCAGAACTTGTTGACTCGAAAAGACTTCAGGCTGTGTTAATGCGTACCCAATCTCACTGTGTGCAAGAAGATCTTGCACAAAATGCAATTTAGATGGAGCTTCAGCATGATCAAGAATTGCAGCATAGTTGTTTGGAACAAACTTAGCTCCATCAATGATTAAATCCTTTGGTGCCATGTGAAAAAATATTGAGATTCAAGTATGCCTGTTAGGTGTTTGAGATAATGTCTGTATGAAAAACCAACGTGAGAAAGAAAAAGAAAGAGAGTAAAAGAAAGGAGAGAGATAAAATATAAAGAAAATAAAAGATTAAAGAAATCTTCTCTCTATTGTACTTATACTCTGAACAAAAATGTTACCGTTGGACACCTGTCAGACATGCAGTAACAACGGACAGTTACTGGGCTCGAGAAAACAGGAATCATTACTTACCCAGTTGCCTAGTTTCAAGGAAAAACTGTTCCATTTATCAAGAGAAACAGTTTTAATTCAAAATTTAAACCGTTAGCACTGATTGAATTATTTTTCACTGCATCATTGAAATTCTGAAAATACATCACATGAAAATGACCAAGATAAATTAGATATGTAAGTGCTGAAAATGAATCAGAACTTAATATAAAACAAAAGTTATATGGTCATCAGAATATCAATCAGGATTTATCAACACAAGATAAAATAACTCAGAGACAAAATCTTGAAGTAAAAACAATTTTCATTAATATATCAAGACAATACATTTATGAAATGGAAATTACATCAATACTTATACAAGATTTTCCCTAAGCTTCTAAACCTAACATCAACAGCTTTAGTCCTAGCTAAGAAGCCTGACAAAGCCGATGATGAAGAAAAACAGGAAGAAGATGAGATTAAGTCATCTTCTTCTTCCTACTCTCGATAAATAGAATGGCGAGTCGGATGATTCGCTCTTGCTGGCGGAGAGCTTCCAGCCTTTCCTCCTCCAATCGCTCCAGATGGCGATGGTAGTCCATATAGAAGAACAGGAGGCGTGTCAGTACCTCCTGTGGGACAGAGTCCCATATCTCCTCAGGAATGGCTGTGACATGCCATTCCTGCTGCCACTCGGCACAACTTAGCTCCATATTGAAGGTTTGGTAGTTCAAAAACATGTTGTATCTGACCATTGTGTTTTTAAAAGAAAAAAGGAGGATAAATGTGATGGAAAGACTGATGTGAAGTGGTTGCTTATATAGACAAGAGAATGCCAGGAGACGCAAAGAAATTGAATGCTGACAGGTAGAATTAATTCTACCTCGTCTCCCTAGACTTTGAAAAAGAATAACAGTCATTGGAAAGAGGAATCATGTTTTAAAATGCACAAGAAACAAGAAATAGTGGACTGTTCAAGGACGAATACCATTAATCCTAATCATAGTGACTATTAATATTCCACTTCAACATATTCAATTATTAACTGAGACTGTTATTAAATTTTATTCACAGATAAGTCAAGTAAAACATTAGACTGTAATATCAGAACTTAGACTTATATCAGAACTTAACAGTCATCAGAACATAATTTCTTAACTCGAAAAAGGAATGCCCATCTTAGTAAATCCTCATACAAGTTCTGAGTTATAGACGTCAGAACTTAATCATCAGAACGTGTAACTAGAACTTGTCCTCAGAATTTGTGCAATAATGACACAATGACTGTTTATCTAAAATAACATAGACCACCACAGAAATTTTCATCATTCAGATGGAGTGATTAGTGTGTGCATTAAGCTAAATAACAGACAAAGAGTAAAGTCTGATTCACTTCAGTACATCTTAGAAATAAGGCATAACTAAAATTTTGCTAAAGAGCTGTCATTGTCCTGAAACCTACTGATGAATGAGTTCATGCTTGAGTCCACCTCAACTGTTTTGTGCTAATTTTATGCATCTTTTGAAATTCTATTTTACAGTGGCTTCTCAGTGTAAGTGAGTCACGACTGTTTATCAGAATTTATGCTATTATCAGAGTATTTCTCCAGTAATCATAGAGTGTGAAAAGTCACCAAGAAAATATTTTACTTTTCTAATGCATATTTACTTAATACCAGCAATGCACTTGGGTCGTCCCTTCCACATTTTTACTCTAGATCTCAAAGGAGTACCTGATTTTATTCTTTGATCTTTTTGCTTTTTCTTTTGATAAGTGAGGTTTATCAGCACTTAGTACATTCAGCAGTTTTACTAGTATCAGAACTTAACAGATGAGTAGCATTATTCTAATTTGTGACTTAGTAATAAGATATACAAAGTAAACTTAACTAAGCTCAATTATCAGAATTTGCTAGGTGTCATAAGATTTCCACTGAAATAATTACTTCTTACATGGAATCATTTGTTTATTGAAGACTACTAGGTCAGTATCTAGCACAGTTATCCTCATAGGATTGAATAGGTACTTGAACAGACATATCACTTATCAGAGTCTAGAAACATATATCAGACAACAGTCAGTACTTAAAGACATTTATCAATTAAGCACAGAATACACAATGAGATTAATTCTGTAAATACTGAGCATAAAGTCTGATAAAACAGAACAAGTCTAAGCAGATTTAGAGAAAGAACCTGAAACCATTCCAAGTTCATTTACCAATCTTGTAAAAGTAGCTTCACATAGTGGTTTTGTGAAGATATCTGCCACTTGTTGATCTGTGGGAACAAAATGCAATTCCACTGTACCTTCATCCACATGTTCCCTGATGAAGTGGTACCTGATGCTGATGTGCTTTGTCATAGAGTGTTGAACTGGATTACCTGTCATAGCAATAGCACTTTGATTATCACAGTAAATAGGGATTTTGAAATATGTTAACCCATAATCCAGTAACTGATTCTTCATCCAAAGAATCTGTGCACAATAGCTTCCTGCAGCAATATACTCTGCTTCTGCAGTTGATGTGGAAATTGACTTTTGTTTCTTGCTGTACCAAGAAACCAATCTGCCTCCAAGAAATTGGCAGCTTCCACTTGTGCTTTTCCTGTCAATTTTGCACCCTGCAAAATCTGCATCTGAGTAACCTATTAGTTTAAAATCTGATTCTCTAGGATACCATAATCCCAGAGCAGCTGTTCCTTTAAGATACTTAAAGATTCTTTTTACAGCTATTAAGTGAGGTTCTCTTGGATCTGCTTGAAATCTTGCACAAAGACAGGTAGCATACATGATATCAGGTCTACTAGCAGTTAGATAGAGTAGAGAGCCAATCATACCTCTGTAGTCAGTAATATCTACTGATTTACCGGTATCCTTATCCAGTTTTGTAGCAGTGGCCATTGGAGTGGATGCACTTGAACAATCTTGCATTCCAAATTTCTTCAGCAACGTTTCTGGTGTACTTGGTTTGACAAATAAAAGTGCCTTCCTCATTCTGCTTGACTTGAAGGCCCAGAAAATAGCTAAGTTCCCCCATCATACTCATCTGATATCTTGACTGCATTAGTTTGGCAAACTTCTTGCAAAGTTTGTCATTTGTAGATCCAAAAATGATATCATCAACATAAATCTGGACCAGAAGTAAGTCCTTTCCATGGTTGAGGTAGAACAGTGTTTTGTCTATTGTCCCTCTAGTTGAATCCACTTTCCAGAAGAAACTGAGCTAAAGTCTCATACCATGCTCTAGGAGCTTGCTTAAGTCCATAAAGTGCTTTATCAAGCCTGTAGACATAATCTGGATGTTTGGTATCTACAAAACCTGGAGGTTGTTCAACATATACCTCTTCCTCCAATTCTCCATTGAGAAAAGCACTTTTCACATCCATTTGAAAGACAGTAAACTTTTTGTGAGCAGCATAAGCCAAAAATATCCTTATGGCTTCTAACCTAGCAACTGGTGCAAATGTTTCATCAGTAATCAATTCCCTCCTGTTGAGAATATCCTTTTGCAACCAGCCTTGCCTTATTCCTTGTAATTATGCCATCACTGTCAGTTTTGTTTCTGAATACCCACTTTGTACCAACAACAGATCTATTCTTTGGTCTTGGCACTAGGGTCCAGACTTTGTTTCTTTCAAATTCATTCAACTCTTCCTGCATTGCTTGCACCCAATCAGCATCTTGAAGAGCTTCTTCCACTTTCTTTGGCTCAGTCTGAGAGAGAAAAGAATTGTAAAGACATTCATTTGAAGTACCTGTTCTAGTTCTGACACCTGCATCAGGATTTCCAATTATCAAATCAGGTGTATGTGATTTTGTCCACTTCCTTGCAGATGGAAGGTTTTCTCTAGAACTGGATGCTCCCCCATGATCCATGCTATCTTCATTTTCATTTTCTGATGCTCCCCCTGAAACTATGCTCTCTGAGTTGGATTCTTCAGTATTTAGATTTTCAGCACTATCAGAACTTGGCTTATCAGAACTTGACGAATCAGAACTTGAAGAGCCAGATGCATGTTCTGATGTTTCTTGAGATGTGGTAGGATCTTGAGTATGCTCCCCCTGCATAGGTGCATCTTCCTTTGACGTAGTCACCACAGTTTCAATAACATCAGAGTTTAATCCATCAGAGTTTATAGTATCAGGACTTAGACTGTCAGGATTTTCAGTATCAGAATTTGAGTCTTCATTTTCAAATCTCAGCTGATCATGGTCAATGAAATCTTCAAGACCAGTAATCTTCTTGTCATCAAAAGAGACATTGATAGATTCCATGACCACTTTTGTTCTCAAATTATAGACTCTGAAGGCTTTTGTGGAAAGTGGATATCCAACAAAGATTCCTTCATCAGCTTTTAGATCAAACTTTGATAGCTGTTCAGGATGAGTCTTGAGAACAAAACACTTGCATCCAAATACATGAAAATATTTCAGATTTGGCTTCTTTTTCTTCACCATCTCATATGGTGTTTTTCCATGCTTGTTAATGAGTGTTGCATTTTGAGTAAAACAAGCAGTCTGCACAGCTTCAGCCCAGAAATAGGTTGGAAGCTTTGCTTCTTCAAGCATTGTACGTGCAGCTTCAATGAGAGTTCTATTCTTCCTTTCAACAACTCCATTTTGCTGTGGAGTTCCAGGAGCAGAAAATTCCTGCTTTATTCCATGGCTTTTGCAGAACTCTTCCATTATCAAATTCTTGAACTCAGTGCCATTATCACTCCTTAAAACTTTCACAGAATCTTTGACCATTTTATCCAGATGTTTGATATGATCAATCAAGGTTGATGCAGTTTCACTTTTTGTATGCAAGAAATATACCCATGTGTATCTGGTGAACTCATCCACTATGACCAACGCATACTTCTTCTTTGCAATTGACATGACATTTACTGGACCAAATAGATCAACATGTATAAGATGATAAGGCTCAAGAATTGATGATTCAGTCTTGCTCTTGAATGAAGATTTTCTTTGTTTGGCTTTCTGACATGAATCACAAAGACCATCAGGAGCAAATACTGTGTTTGGCAATCCTCTCACAAGATCTTTCTTGACCAGTTCATTTATATTGTTGAAATTTAAATGAGAGAGTTTCTTATGCCAATTCCAGCTTTCTTCAATTGATGCTCTACTCATCAGACAGATTACAGAACCATCAGTACTTGTTGAAAGCTTAGCTTCATAAATGTTACCACGCCTGTATCCTTTCAGAACAACTTTGCCTTTAGATTTACTCACAATTTCACAGTGTTCTTCAAAGAAATCAACATGATAACCTCTGTCACAGATTTGACTTATACTCAGTAGGTTGTGTTTAAGTCCTGAGACCAGAGCTACTTGTTTAATTATGACATTTCCAAGATTGATATTGCCATATCCCAATGTTTTTCCAATGTTGCCATCTCCATAAAAAACACTTGGGCCAGCTTTCTCCACAAAGTCTGATAGCAGGGCCTTATTTCCAGTCATATGTCCTGAACATCCACTGTCCAGAACTAGAATATTTTTCATGTTGCCCTGCAATCACAAAGACCACTAATTATTAGTTTTAAGGACGCAGACTTGCTTGGATCCTTTGGCCTTATTAAGTTTGTTAACATTTGCAGCGGATTTAGCATCAGAGTTTATGTTAACATTTTTCTTATCAGAACTTACACTATCAGACTTTGAATCAGAATTTACACTAGAAGGAACAATGGAAACTTTCTTCAAAGAAGGTTTTATTTGATAATAATCATAGTACAAACTATGATATTCCTTACAAGTATAAATGGAATGCCATAAACTACCACAATGAAAACAAGGATTTTGTGGTTTGTATCTAACAGACTGACTCTTAACTCCTGATTTTGAAGGTAAGGAGTTAATATTCTTATTCTTCCTGCAAAAAGAAGCCAGATGGTTAGAACTTCCACAGTTATGACATATTTTCCTAGGAGCATCAGGAACAGGTTTATAATCATTGCTTTTATTCACACCTTCCTTTCCATTCCTATTTTTCCTAGGTGATTTTACCTTGTTTGCATTCTTAACATCTTTCAGCTTATGTTTAAGCTGCTTCTTCGTCATTAAGCCTATGTTCACTTCAGCTGTCTTTTCCTGTTTTAGTTTGTCAGAAGTTGATTCCTTTGTAACTTCTGATTTTTCATTTTCAGACTTTACAGTTACAAACTTAACAGGTTTTAACTTTGGCTTTTGCTTATCAAAAGACTTAATTTCTTCAGTTCCTTTATCTTTCTTATCTTCTCCATAACCTAAGCCCTCTTTCCAATTTCCACTACTTAGCAAATTTTGAGTTGTTTTGCCAGAGTTAGTCCAAGTCCTGATAATCTCTCTTTCCTTTTCTAACTCAGTTTTTAGAGATTCATTTAATTTTAGCACTTCATTCCTAACATAAAAAGCATCATCTCTATCCTTCTGAGTTTGATGGAACATGACTAACTCTTTTTCTAAGAAATCATTCCTTTTCTTAAATGCAAGATTTTCAGAAGTTAATCTTTCACATGTTAAAGTTTGATCTCTATAGCTAACAAACATGGTTTTAAGATATCTTCTCAACTCATTAACATCATCAGTATGAAAAGCATAAGTAGTCTGAGGTACCTTTGTTTCAGCAGCTTCAGAACTGCTCTCAGCACTTTCTTTATCAGCATTTGCCATCAATGCATAGTTCTCCTCACTTTCAGAGTCTGAGGTGTCTGTCCAGCTTTTCTGCTTTGTGACAAGAGCCTTGCCTTTGTCACCCTTTACCTTCTTGCAGTCAGGAGATATGTGGCCTTTCTCACCACAGTTATAGCATTTAACATTGGTGTAATCTCCTCTGTCATATTTTCCTCCTCTGCCTTCAGATCTTCTGAAATTCTTCTTATCAGAACTTATGCCTTTCCTGGAAAACTTCTTTCCCTTCCTGAACTTCCTGTATGCAATCTTTGTGATTCCTTTCACCATAAGAGCACACAGCTTCATCATCTCCTCATCAGCATCAGTCTCAGGCAAGCTTTCAGAATCTGAGTCATCATTACTCTCAGAACTTGATGACTCAGTATTAGACTTTATGAAAAGATCTTTACCCTTGTCTTTCTTTGAGGAAGCTGCTTTGGGGAATTCTTCTTCAGCCTTAAGAGCAACTGTCCTTGACTTTCCTCCTTTCCTCTTGCTTCTTTGTTCCATCTCCAGCTCATGAGTCTTGAGCATTTCATAGATTTCGTCAAGAGTTGTTTCATCAAGATTGTAGTTGTATCTTATTGTCGTTGCCTTCAAATCCCAGCATTCAGGAAGAGCTAACAGGAACTTAAGGTTTGAATCTTCAAGATCATACTCTTTATCAACCAATGACAAATCATTCAAAAGTTTGACAAATCTATCATATAAATCATTCAATGACTCATTAGCCTTTGAGTCAAAGTGTTCATACTCTTGAGTGAGTATTGTCTTCCTATTCTTCTTAATTGTGTCAGTTCCCTGACATCTTGTTTTCAGAGCATCCCATATCTCCTTAGCAGTCTTGCAGTTGATTACCCTGTTTGACATTACATTATCAATGGCACTATGCAGTAAGTGTCGTACCTTAGCATCCTTAGCAATTGATGCTATGTCTTCAGCAGTATAATCACTCTTCTCCTTTGGTACGGTCTTTGCTGCTTCACCTGCAACTGCAACAGCGAGCTTGGTTGGTTTGTGAGGGCCTTTCTTGATTCTATCAAGGTATTCTGGATCTGTTGCTTCCAGGAACATGGTCATCCTTACCTTCCATATGGGATATTCAGATGGTCTCAGTATGGGGACTCTGATGGTCTCATACCGACTCTGAATTTGTGTCTTTGGTGGTTCCTCAGTTGTGGTAGGCTTAGTTGGAGTTTCTGTGTCCGACATGATTGTGTTTGGATCTTTAACTGTATGTGTGTTAACAGAGTAGCTCTGATACCAATTGTTAGGTCACACACACAATGTAGAGGGGGTGAATATAGTGTATAGTACACTCAAATCGAACTTTAAGAACTTAAGTAACAGAAAACAAACTTTATTGAAACAATAAACTCTGTTACAGTATGGAACTGTTACCTCTCAGTGATGAACAAATATCACGAGAGCTGCTAGGGTTATAATGAATAATCTTTTCTAATAATGATAACACTTATAGTGTAAACCCTATATCTGTGTTTATATACTACACAGTTGCAAGATAATCGCTAATTGATATGGAATATAATTCTGCTTCCTAAAATATATCAATCAGATATCTTTTCTTCCAAGTATTCCATTCTTCACGGAATTCCTTCTTCATGCATATCTCTTCTTATGTTTATCTCAGTCTTATTTCCTTTAATCAGCTACTGTCCTTATCTGATTATCCTTCAGCACTTAAGTTCTGATATCTATCTTCTGATGATTATCTCTTGATAACATACGTACTGATATCCTTAAGTCTTGACTTCTAGTATAAGTACTGATCAACAGTTAAGTACTGATTCATCATGTTCAATAAGATCTGAAAGCGAAACATAAAACATATTAGCCATGACATTATCAAATATATCTAACAGAGTAGACGATAGGATTTTAACGCGCAGTTCGTCGAGTAATTATCGTTTAGACGAGTAAAATATTATTTTCTAATTATAGATACGATTCGTTCAAGATGATCAGGACCAGATGGAATGGATGGAGACTAGAGTTGAATAGTATGGAATATTGGGTTACAACACTGCATGAGCAGCAGGCCAATGGATTAGTAGAATAAAGACGGTAATATTTTGAGACAGAGTGTCAGAATAGATGCGTCTTTGCGAGTGTGACTAACTGCTAAATCCCAAAGGCAAGTATCCTTATCATCACTTATTGTTCAAGTGATATTTATTTTTAAATCTTCTTATGCAAGTATTGCTTTCTTATTCTCGGTTTAGAATAGATAAATGTTTTACATATCACTGAATTAAATGATTCTGTTTATGCAAGTCCTCTTTTGATATTCTATGTTCTGAATAGCTAAGTGATTTTACCTATCAAATTACTGGATTTATAAATATTTTGGATTTTGAGAAAGATGAGTTGGTTGCAAATATTGCTACCAAAGTAAATGGGGGAATAAAATTATTTGGGTGTCAATGATTATGACAACTTTTCAAAAAAAAGGTTTTCAGATTGGTCAATACGTAAGTAACAGGGGCGGATGGTCCAGTGGAGGTCTATTTCTAAGTGTCATATGAAATATTATGACACAATTTATGCCACAGACAGATATATTGCCTTTTTGTTTAAGTACTCGTATTTTAGGGGCATGTTTCTATGAATCATGACCTTGTGCTATCACACGGGCTGATCAGCATATGATAGTACGTCCGTCGGTGAATAATCCCAATATAAATAATTATATTGTTTTGATAATCATATAATAAATGGTTTATCAACTGGTCTGTTCTGGACTAATGGTGAAATGTAGTTTTGATTCAGTTTCTGATTTATGCTGATAATTACTTTGTTGTTAAATATCAAAGATGGTATTAGTATAGATGATTGATGCTAACTTCAGTATGGGATGTTGTGAGCATCAAAGTTCGTATTGATATCTAATTTGGAATGACAACAAAATAAGTATTAATATCAAGAGTTCGGCTTTGAATAAAGTTTATGATTCAATCCATAATCATTGCGTCTTGTTATTGTTGTTTACAAAATTTCCATAAACACGGTTTTATGAGTTTTATCCTCGTCAAGATTCAAAGTATTGCTGAAGCATTTCGCTCGAAAATATCAAAAGAGTTTTGAATACAGTAAGAAACAATTATCTGATTCTTTAAAAAAATTCTATTTCAGCAATTATGATTTTAAAATGTTCTGTGCGAGTACAGATGTCAGTTTTATATCAAAACGACCCTATATATGTTATAATGAACTTGCTGATCAATTCTTCCACTCATACTTGCCTGTTTTTAAATTTAACCTCCAGTGAGGATTACCTTGCGCTGTTTAGCCGCGTAATTCGAGGAAGAAAAGAAAAAGCTCTTGGAAGGTGGTTGGTCCATGGTTTACGGGCTAGTGTAAGTTCTGTTATGAAAATTTGTTTATAATATATTATATTATAATTGTGTTATTTTATAGTTGGGCCTAGTATACTTCTTTTCGAGGTTATACTAGCGGGTTAGTATTGAATTGGAATTTGTTGAAAAGAGTTTTAAAAGGAAGTGAAAATTATTTATGGAATTTGAAATTCTTGTTTCTAGAACTGTAACCTTAAAAGAAATTGGATTAGTTTGGGGTCATAGATGATAAATATCTTCCACTGGCATTTGTTTATTGATTAAACATGTTAAATTGGATTGAGATTTTATAGTGACGACCAAATCCTCTGACCCCGAATTTAAGGGTGTTACAGGTTGGTATCAGAGTTGAGGTTATAGTAAACTAGAAATGAAAGTGTGTAGGGGTTTATATAGCTATGTGATGACGCTTGAGCTCATATCGAGTTCCTGTTGGACTATTGGATATAGTACCAACAAGTAAGTTAAGATAGGTGCATTCGTTTGAGATGGTTGTGCTGAGCTGAATGGAACTCCAGGAAGCTGCAAACTTCTATTGTGGAATCTTTCGAGGCTACTACGATTCGACGACGATGAAGATTATCGATATCCTTAAAACGTGAAGAAGTGTTTAGAATTGGGTGAAGAGTTCAAATGGAAGATAAGTATTAAGACCTTGGCAATACCTTCTCTTTCTATAACTTCTTTTGACATTTCTTAAAAAGAGATATCTGTTAGATGATATATTCCTTAAACACCCGTTTTCAATCGCGTACTGTGCCAGAGGTTATCATGAAACCTATTTTCAGGTTTTGATAGCTCTGCCAAATTATGATAATTTAACTTCCACTTTTCTTATATGGTGGTGAGCTTCTTGGTGATGTGACACCACTTGCTCATTTGATGCGAGAATTTTGTTCTCTCGATTTCAATTCTTTTAGAAATATCAGCTTTGAAATCTTTTCAGTTTTATTCATTTGATTTTGGATTCCTTTGATATTCTTTTATTCTGACTGAGATGAACAACCCTAATTATAGGGGACACAAGGTATACATGTCTGTGTGATAGGAGTTGGATAGGACGCCATCATTTGTGTGTGTTGTGACTACAAGAAGGTTAACAACCTTTAGTAGTGTCTTCATTTGGACACGCAATACCAAGTTCGTTTGATCATATTGATCTCTCAGTTATTCTTTCATCTCACAAAACTTTCTCTCAAATTCAGATTTTGGTAACCACAATCGTGGGACATCCGTTATGATATAAAATTATTTTCCCTTTGAACTTCCATGATTTTATTATTTCAAATACTCGAAGGTATGCGAATCAAGTTGAGATGAGTTATCCAGGTCAATGGAAAGTAAGATTTTTAGATGAAATTACCAACATCAACAGTGGATCGCAATGCGATTAGAATATCGGTGGCATATAACGAAGTCAGTCTGTCTCTTTATTTCTTTCTCTATTTGTCTATATCTCTCCTTCTCTTTCTTTTTCTCTATCTTTCTCTCTATTTTTCTTTCTCTCGATCGGTACAAGTGATTTTATTGAGGAACTGGTCAAAGGATGTGGAAGGAACAACGGTGCGGAGTGAAGCTCCCGTGATAACTGTATGGTATAAGGAATTTCAGTGTTATTTGAAATTTTGAGAAAAGTTACATATGCAAGATTGAAAAGTTGGTCAGAAAATCCATAGTGCTCTCTTCTGCTGATTCCGAGGACGGAATCCTTATAATGAGGGTAGATTGTAATATTCCGTATTTTTCAGAATTATTATTATTATTATTTGAATATATTTATGTGATTTTCTCATTCGGAAGGAATAAAATGGTGGATATTTTATTCCTATTTGACGAGTTTGTGTTATTAAATGGTTATGTGCTAATTGTTAAGTGTTGTATAGATCCTTGTTAATTTCTGAAAATATTTACTTAAATATATTATTTTCAAAAGTTATTTGAAAGCCGATCTTATTGATATCGGTAAATTGAAATTGTTTTGTAATATTCGGGAAATATCGTGCAATCATTTTTATCAATAAATAATTATTATGTGATTATTATGGGAATTTTGGTGAATTATCTGATGATTGATATTTATATTTGGGTGTTTATATGTGATAAAGTGTAAGTATATTGATTTTTATATGTCCGGAATAAAGCATAGATAATTATGGTATTTTTCTGGTAATTGTTTTGGATCGTTATATAATTTTAAAATGATTTACAGATTTAATAATTATTTTATGTATAATTAAAAAATTATTTTATAAAACCGAGAATCGTCCAACCTCAACCGTTTTTACGTTTTTACAATCCGAAACTCTTCCGAAAACTCCTTCTTAACTGAATCTAGTAATTCCGGACATTTTCCGTGTTTTAACTTTTTCGATCCGGATTACGGTTTGACATGTGCGCGTCCCGGCGTAAAATTTTTGATACAATAATCATTTCGATAAATCAATAAAACCCGTATTCTCGAGAGACGGGATATTTTTACATTATTTTCTCATAGGGTGTTTTATAAGAAGCTCGGTTTTGATAATTACCCAAATCTGATATTAAATTGTTTCATTTTTATAGTTACTTAGCGGCTAAGTAATTTATTTTCGAATCGTTTTGCAGTTACTTAGCGACTAATCAACTAATTTATTGATCCAACACAAGCCAATATTCCATAAATATATATAGCCCTTTTCTTATTTCATTTTATTTGTTAAATCAGAATCAGTCAGTAATAATATAGAATTTACAGAGAAAACCCTAAAACACAGCGTTCTTGAAAATCAAACGCACGGACGAAGGCGTTATCGAACTCTGATTCAGGCGTGCCATATATCAAATCGAAGCTCTCAAAAAATAATTTATGATTCAATCAACCATTTCAGTGCAGAAATCAAGGTTATTTTGTTATTTATTTTAATTCGAATGATTTGATAATTAAAATATGAATTTTTGTTCTTGATGTTGTTGATATGATTTGATGCTAGAATCATGTAGATAATTTCTTCCTGGTCATTTTGGTATATTATATGACTAATTTGAAGTTCAATAACATATAGAAAATTAAGTTTGATTCTCGAATTCAAAAATTAGGGTTTATAGGGTTTGAATGTTCTTAATTGATTTTGGGTATTTCTTTGTTTGGGGTTATTCGTTAAAATTGATTGTGGCAACTTGTAGATCGTCGAAAGACAAATCGAATGGTATGTACTAGATTAACAAAGGATTCCCCGAAGCTGATCGCCGGAAAACGCCGCTCGCTGGCATCGGGATTTTTGATCAATTTTTCTGGGAAACTCAGTGATTGTTTGCTCTAATTGTTCACGGGGGTATGTTTCTGGAAGTGTGAAGATTATCCCCTCCTATTCGTCTGCGAATCTGGGTTATTTTGAGGCCGCGGGAAAAGCCTTATGGCGGCGGCCATGGAGTTCCGGCCGGCAAGGTCGTCGGGGACGACGACAGGGGGACAAACTTTAGTCTGGCCCCTAAAGTTGTCCCTGATTTTCACATTTATTATTCCAGTTTAAAAGTTTTCGAAAATAGGATTTCTGTTATGAAAAGTTATAAAAACATGATTTCTGTTATGTTTATTTTCAAAAAAAATTATATTTTCTTTTTATGGTTATTTTTAGTAATTGTTTAATTATTTTTAAAATTCCAAAATTTATTATTTAATTATTCCAAAAATTATTTTTAACTTCAGAATAAATCTATATTATTTAGTTAATTAATTTTAGTTGATAATTAATTATTTAATTAATCAACTAATTTAAATATTAATTGATTAATTGATTTAATTAGTTATTAATTAATTTCAATTGATTATTTAATTAGATTTAATTAATTATTTTGATTTAAAATTCTGAAAAAATAGTTCGAGCTTTAAAATATTATTTTACAATTATGTCCCAAGCTCGATAATTATTATTAAATTATTTAAAGTCAGATTCGGGTGTTCGAGCCCTATTTTTTAATTATAAAATGATTCGGAGACCCGTTTTAATTTCGAAAAATGTTCAAAAATTCATATTAAATAAACTGTTTGTCTGTTTAATACGAAACGAACGCGTATAGACTCAGATGAATATTCCGCTTTCATTAAAAATATTTCGAGAGCCAAATTCGTTTGTTTCAAAAGGTCGCTTATTTTGCGAGTCATTTATTGTTCAGTAAATCATATTTTGACCAGATTTCAGTTTTAAACGTACCTAGTCCGAGTCATATGTGATTTGAATTATGTGATATGTAAGTTATGTGTTTACATGATATATGAATTACGTGCGTAAGTAAGAATTCTTATCTTTGATTGTTATAACTATGTGCGGCTATCGTATGGGTAGACGATAGGATTTTGACGCGCAGTTCTTCGAGTAATTACCGTTTAGACGAGTAAAATGTTATTTTCTAATTATAGATACGAGTCCTTTAAGACGATCAGGACGAGATGGAATGGATGGATACTAGAGTTGAATAATATGGAATATTGGGTTACAGCACTGCATGAGCAGCAGGCTAATGGATTAGTAGAATAAAAACAGTGATATTTTGGGACAGAGTGTCAGAATAGATGCGTCTTTGCGAGTGTGACTAACTGCTAAATCCCAAAGGCAAGTATCCCTATCATCACTAATTGTTCAAGTGATATTTATTTTTAAATCTTCTTATGCAAGTATTGCTTTCCTTATTCTCGGTTCAGAATAGATAAATGTTTTACATATCGCTGAATTAAATGATTCTGTTTATGCAAGTACTCTTCTGCTATTCTATGTTCAGAATAGCTAAGTGATTTTACCCATCAAATTACTGTATTTATAAATGTTTTGGATTTTGAGAAAGATGAGTTGGTTGCAAATATTCCTACCCAAGTAAATGGGGGAATAAAATTATTTGGGTGTCAATTATTATGACCTCTTTATAAAAAAAGGCTTTAAGATTGGATCAATGCGTAAGTGACTGGGGCGGACGGTCCAGCGGAGGGCTATTTCTAAGTGTCATATGAAATATTATGACATAATTTGTGTCACAGGAAGATATATTGCCTTTTTGTTTGAGTACTCATGTTTTGGGGACATGTTTCTATGAATCATGACCTTGTGTTATCACACGGGCTGATCAGCATGTGATAGTATGTCCGTCGGTGAATGATCCCAATCTAAATTATTATATTATTTTGATAATCATAAAACAAATGATTTATAAACTGTTTCTATTTGGACAAATGGTGAAATGAAGTTTTGATTCAGTTTCTGATTTATGCTAATACTTACTTTGTTGTTAAATATCAAATGTGGTATTAGTATAGATAATTCATGCTGACTTCAGTATGGGATATTGTGAGCATTAAAGTTCGTATTGATATCTAATTTGATATGACAACACAATGAGTATTAATATCAAGAGTTTGGTTTTGAATAAAGTTTTAATTCAATCCATAATCAGTGCTTCTTGTTATTATTGTTTACGATATTTCCGTAAATACGGTTTTATGAGTTTTATCCCGTCAAGATTCAAAGTATTGCTGAAGCATTTCGCTCGAAAATATCAAAGAGTTTTGAATACAGTGAGAAACAATTACTCTAATTCT